>NW_009648526.1:944571-946670 GCF_000708025.1 Charadrius vociferus | reverse complement strand
CAGCTGCTTGGAGGAGCCTAATCTGAGTGTTTCCCCAGGGAACCCCTACAATGGCAGTGATTTAATTTTCCAGTCTGCGAGATTACACAGAACTGCTTACAAAGAATGTGCTGCTCTTGAAAGAGCTATCTTTATTTACCAAAACTAGGAGAAAAATGAGTAAATATAAATATTACCATAACCCCAGCAGGTTCCTTACGAAGGCCTCACAATACCTCTGCTGAACAGCCCAATGCTGCTTCTCTTAGCAAAAATCTCTCAAGAGCCCACCTGAGCCTTCCGAACCTCCAGCCTCGGGTAGGGTACACCAACCAGGTTTTCCTGCGCAGGGAACCAGCAGACATTTTCTAGCCCAAAGCTTTACAGAGCCAGCAGGTGGCAGCTCATCTTTGCCTATGCTTTTTGTCAGGGTAAATTGAGTTTTCCAGGCAGTAAGGAATAGCTATTCTGGGCTATTTTCCTACAAAAACAAGCCCGAGGCTTCATTCTGTTCAAAGAAACAATTCACTAAGTTTTACAGATGGCAAGCGGAGCTTCCCCAACTTCACATTTGTCCATACAGCGACCCAGAGAGTGGAGGAAAACAGACAGCTACTGCAGAGCAGCTACACAGACCGTGAAGATTCTTCCATGGTGAAAGAAATTGTATTTCCAGTTCCTGACAGTTGCTCCTCTATACCAGAGGACACCTGGAACCAGACAAAGCCCACTTTGCTCTTTTATATGTCCTGTATACAACTACACAGAACTAGGACACAGCTATCCTGCAGGCAGGGTGCTCTGAATGATGACTAAGCTGCCAAGTTGGCATTGTCCCATAAAAACTTACTCCTGTGTGCCTGCTCTTGAGAACCAGTCACCCACACAGCAGGGCAGTGTGGACATAGCCATCCAGCCCAGGCAATAGTAGAGGCAAAAGACCCAGGAGCCCCAAAGCGCGCATTCGGCAAGCTGCGTGGGGCACGGAAGCAGCAGCCCCAGCAGCACAGGAGATGGCATTTCAGCACATCCATCTCCACAACACTTCCAGGTGTGCTCATCAAACTAGCTGCAGGGCAGGTGTTCTGATCCCAAATAAATACAAGCCTGGGATAAGCTAGAAGTCCCAGGTACCACAGGTACTGCCTGCCCCGAGAAGCTCCTCTGGCAGAAATCACCACTCCAGCTGTCCATTCCCTCTCCCAACGTGCAGAGCAGCACCATTGCGTCGGGAGTTACTGCCTAGCCAGGATAAGAGATGTTTTAGCATCACATTTTTTCAGACAATACCTGCATTTTCTTCAATAGAGATGTACTGCCCATAACACTGACACACAGTATATCCTGGAGGAACTGCCTACAGGCATTTCACTCAAAAAGAAGTATCAGATGCAAGCTACTGAACATTTATAGAAACATTCAGATATTTGTAACCATTACAGAAAAGTGGTGAAACTTAGAATCCTAGAATGGGACAGCAGAAGAAGTTCGCTTTATTCCCACTATGTTACTTAGGGAAAACTTCAGAGTTCCCATTCCAGGTTCTTCCCCCACATCACAAGCTGTCTTTCAAGCTCCAGACACCTGACACAGTAGTAAGACATTGGATCTGAGGACACATTCAATATGTTATTTATATACATTTATATTTAGAGCATATAGCAACCTCTCTAGAACGGCACTGACTTTCAACATGACTTGCACCGACCCACAAAGAAACAGGCAGATAGCTTTCAGAGGCTTTCTGTATTTCTCAGGAAATACAGAAAACGGGGTGCACCTAGGTGCGTGGGATCCCACTGGGCCTCGGCCATGGCACCCCTTGCCAGTGGCCAGCGGCTCCCTGCCGGGATGCAGGCCTGGTCCTGGGGCTACCGAGCACAAACTCTCTGCCAGCCACCGGTGTGCCAGCCAAGCCTTCTTCCATAATTAATTGTCGGGCAACCTGCATGCTTTATAACTTGTAGAAGACATATATATAGCAAGTTGAAACAACTAATGCTAACCAGGTCTACAGGCAAAGTTTTTAAAGTTACGCAGGTTTCACAGCAAAGTTGGGTGCTGGCTAAAAAAATGAACCCCCCCCCTCTGCCCCCCAGCAGACAGACACACACCCCCCC
>NW_009648526.1:935916-944022 GCF_000708025.1 Charadrius vociferus | reverse complement strand
CGAGAGCAGCCGCCACGCGCCCTCCCGCTGGCCTGAGGAGGCCGAACTCCGGCCTGTCCTCAGTGCTGGCCTGGGCTTAATGAGCATGAGTTTTTGGATGCTTCAGCTACCAAAGGGCACGTGCTAGTGAACACCGCGTGCTAGTAAACACCACATGGTAGTAAACATTAGCCGCATACAGGGTTTTTTTAAGCTTTATAATATGAAAGCGATCTGGACGAATTGTCTTGAAAACGGTAAAAGTTCTTACCTGATCGAGTATGTGCGCTCTCAATTTTCAGTGTATGTGAAGGCCGGAGCTGCTCAAAGGCAGTGGTCTTCAGAGGTTCTGGTTCTTTACTGTGGGTTTTCTTTTTTCTGATCTCCATGGTGGAAACTGTTACCCTTTCCACACCTCAAAATAATAAAAAAAAAAAAAACAAACAAATAAAAACAAACCACAAAACCAACAACCAATTAAAATTAAGGCACTTGTCTGGCATGTGCTATTTGATTTGATTTGATGTGCGAGGTGACTCTGCCCCTCTACTGCACTCTGGTGAGACCCCACCTGCAGTGCTCAGTCCAGCTCTCAAGTCACCAGCGTAAGAAGGACATGGACCTGTTGGAGAGGGTCCAGATGAGGCCACAAAGATGATCAGAGGGCTGGAGCACTTCTGCTGTAAGGACAGGCTGAGAGAGTTGGGATTGTTCAGCCTGGAGAAGAGAAGGCTCCGGGGAGACCTTATAGCCCCTTCCAGTATCTGAAGGAGCGACAGGAAAGCAGGGGAGGGACTTTTTACAAGGGCACGTAGCGATAGGACGAGGGGTAATGTCTTCAAACTGGAAGAAGGTAGATTTAGGTTAGATATTAGGAAGAAATTCTTTACTGTGAGGGTGGTGAGACACTGGCACAGGTTGCCCAGAGAAGCTGTGGCTGCCCCATCCCCGGAGGTGTTCAAGGCCAGGCTGGATGGGGCTTTGAGCAACCTGGGCTGGTGGAAGGTGTCCCTGCCCAGGTCAGAGGGGTCTGGAACTAGGTGATCTTTAAGGTCCCTTCCAACCCAAACCATTCTGTGATTCTATGATTTGAACGGCTAAGTTGTGGCAACATAAAATAATGGAAAATATGGTTTTACAATACAAACTGTTGTGCAGCCTTCCAAGTAGACATTGCCATTCCTGCCTTGAGGATAAGGCATTTGTAGCAGGAAAATAATAGCCTTGTTAGTACTGCTATAGCAGTTTGAACCTTGAAGCATTTTCCAGATATCAAGGGCTCTACAAGACCTCTGCGACCTAGAGAAAAATGATTCTGAGGCTTAGACAGTCGGTAATAGTGAGTGGCTGATTTGTTCAGAGTCACTGGAAACTCTTGGTAGATTTGGGAAAAGAAATGGGGTGAAATGTTGGCCCCACTGGCGTCAGTGTAAGTTCTGCCGTCTGCTGCAGCAGTGCCAAGATTTCATTTCCATAAGATATATGGAGTGTAAGGCAACATACGTAATCCATCTTATTTAATATGGAGTTTATCTAAAGTATGTAAAATTCTAGTAACTTTTGACTAATACATTAATTAAAGACATTTTGCAAAGTCGAAATGATGACTGTGCTGAAGTCATTAGTGAGGCTCTTAGTAACTTTAATATAGACAGAAATTCGTCTGATAGATTATATTAAAATCAAAATTGTGCAAACTTAAAATAGAACAATCCAATACCTTGGGTTGAACCGTCTAAGAGCGCTTCGCTTCAAAGAAAGGAACTCCTAGTGCGTGCAAAGGCGGAGGAGGCTGGGAGCGGTCAGCTGGTGGTGGAGCTGCGCTTTTGACCACTGTGAGATTCTCCCTTGTTCGGCGCTGGAGGCAAGAGATCCACAAAGCCAGCTGAGCCCTTCTGGCACTGAGCCTGCGGGTGAATGAAGATACACTTTTATAACCGCAAGAGCACTTCTGCAAACGCTTAGCAATAGATTCATAATCCTTAGGTCGTTAGAAGGCTGGCGTTTTCCAAGCTGACAGACCAATGCTTGTATCAGAGGGTAAACATAATGTTCTCAGGAGGATTAGTAGAGGGATTTCTTTTTCAAAGGCTCTGATATAATTTAAGACAATCATATGTGGGTGAGGGAAGTGTTGCAAATAAGAACCCTCGAAGGACATAGAAGACCAGGACAGCAGTGGAACTTCCACTAGTGCTGAAACGATGCACACACAAAGCAAGAGTGGATACAGCGTGAAGCACCCTCACTACTATTCACTGAGCCGAGCCGCGCACGGCAGGAGAAGAACATCCAAAGCCTCAGACATAATCCTAAACTGATTAAATCATAATATATTTACTTTCTACACTGCTGATGTGGTACAAATGAAGAACATGGGTTTAATGCGTATGGCCTGAGACAGAAATATCTTCCTGCTTAGGGAGTTCACACAGCATATAGACAGGAAAGAGACTGTCAGTAAACTAGATGATAATAAAAAGTGATGCCTGGACCCTCTATAATATTTTCTATTATATACTATATATTTAATAATATAATGAACCCTCTGTTTATAATTTTTTAATGCGAGTAGCCAAATTCAAATTGAAACAAATTATGAGTGAGGAAATCGTATTCCTTCCAGTGGCACCAAAGAATGACACGGTTCAGTCCTGGTTCTCTTGAGACACAACCCTAATGCTTTGAGAATTTTACATTCTGACAGGAAGGGTTAAGACGGGCACGTTCCCACGAGCAGGCTGGCTTACACAGCCTTTGGTAGGAGGCCACAGGGGTAGCTACCTACACGGGTTTTGGAATTTTCCCCTCTTCTTGCAGATGGCTGCCTTGCGGCCAGCCCAGGGCCAGCCTGCCAAGACATGTCTGGAGACAAGCTCGAGCACCGACCATCAGACTCGCAGTATCTGAAGCCCTGTCTGCAGGAGCCCACATGCTGCCTGATGTGCTCTCTGCCCAGCAGCTGAGACCACGCTGCACAGGGTTTTCTTTCTTGAGTGCACCATTAAGACAGTTTAGACTTATCCAAAATGACTCAATTCACTGTGCCCTGGCTGGATAAAAGGAATATGTGCTGAGAAAAGCATACGCTGTGCATCTGCAGAGGGCCTTTGTCTGGCCTTGGGCCTCAGGCTCTTTAGGTAAAGAAGGAAATCCAACACTGAAAAAGCTGCCCTGCAGGTCCACTCATGGAGACAAGAGGTGGAGCGGAAAGTCCTTCACCGTTAGCAGGCCCTGTAAAGAGGACAGTATCTGTTAGCTCCTGCTCCCTTCTGAGGAGCAAACCACTTCAAACAGGACAGTTTAAAGGAGGTAGAGAGCTGGCCTGTACCTCCAAAGCCTCCTCCTTCTCATACTAGCACAGACTGAAGACCTGGGGCAGGTGGAGGAGCTGCTGTATCTCAGTGGATGGAGCAGAAGTCATGTTGCCTGTACTCAGGGGTGGCACCAGGGACGTGTGAGCCAACCCAAGGCACCCTTTGGGACAGGCTGCCCGGAGCAGAGCGGTGCTGCACAGCTCTGTAAGCAGGGCATAGAGGATGGTGAGTTGACGGGGTCTGGTCCCAAGGTCAGCAGTGGTCTTCTTATGTCCTTGGGCAATTTCTTCCACCTTTCAGCCTTCTGGAGTCTCAAAGCATGAGACCTGTGCTCCTGTCCCCGGTGGCATGCCCACCGAGTGGGCCTCAGGCTTAAAATAGCCAGCTGTTCTGTGTCTCACTTTCCACACCTGCAAATGGAAATGGTGATTCAGTTTAAGGTCTGCTGCTGCAAATTAATTGGTACAGATGAGGTATTTATTATTACTGTTACGACTGCAGCAAGTGCAGTGTCCAAATTTCTTCCGGATTTAATGTACTATGGATACAGAAGAGTTCACAGAAATCAAGTTTGGGTGAAATAGCCAATGACTTGAAGTTAGTGTTGTTTAATGTATTACTGTACTCTGCCTTATAAAACAGTCCAAGAAAATCCTATTATCTGTCAAACCAATGCAATTAAAAACCCCAGCCTAAATATAGCATCCGTTTGACCACTCGAGATGCTGCTGGGCAGCATTTTAAGGCCCAAACCACCAGGCTCTTATGAACTGGGGCTGACTACATACATTGGTTCTCTTTCAAAGCCATTTCAGAAGTGTCACCACAACTCAGTATTTTTACATGTGAACAAGAGTCAAATTTTATCTCTACCCTAAGTCTAAGATTTGCTGATCAGGCATTGAACCAAGGGGGTTTATATACAGGTCACTGAATTTGATCAACAGCTGGTCTTTAAGGGAAAAGATCAAAACATGCACAGCACGGTAATCAAGACCAGATGTTTGTCTAAAAGACAAGCTTCAGCTCAAGCAGGAATTAATCAAGCAAAGTCTTACAAGCTGTGTTATAAGGAAAACAGACGAAAAGATCACAACAGCCCCTCTGCTTTTTTATTAAAAAAATACAACAAACAATTTAAAACAACTGACCACATCTTGGCTACAAATAGTTCAGTGAAATAAAACTTGCTTTTGGGTGCCCCAGTTAAGGATGTACCGGTGCAGCCTGCTGGCAGTAAGCTCAGTTTAGGCAGTGTTGGAAAAATGCCAAACCTCTACACTGCATTCACCACGCAGCAGCTCCGAACCAAACTCTCACGGGTCACAGGGAAGGCAGAGCCAGGAAGCACGTTGTTTTGGGATCCACAGGACAGCTGGCTCTTGAAGGTGCCCCCCAGAGTGGAGCAAAATTTTTTCTAGATTAGTTGTCCCCATGTCTGTTGTATCTTTAAGGTGTTAACTCTGCCACTGTGCTTCTTTCCACAGGGCAAATACATAGAACAGTTTTGTTTGGAAGGGACCTTTAAGCTCATCAAGTCCAACTGTTAACCCAGCACTGCCAAGTCCATCACTAAACCGTGTCCCTCCGCACCACATCTACACGTCTTTTAAATACCTCAGGGATGGCAACTTCCCTGGGCAGCCTGTTCCAATGCTTGGCAACCATTTCGGTGAAGAAATTTTTCCTCACAAAAAGCCTAGATGGGCAAAATACTATGCAAAGGGGAAAAGGGCTGTTTTGGAGCCTTACCCTGCACTTCTAGATGTGCTTTCAGGGTGTTGTCTGTGAAGTCCCACACGTTGGGAATACGGCCAGTCCAGGTGGTCACAGTCATTTGATGTAAAAGTATCATAGCAGGTATAGACATACACAGGGTATAGTATATCTCATACATGGGACATAGCGCAGATTTGTGAACTGTATTGAATATTTCTGTCCTTTAATTTTGTGGCTTGGGGAGAATGAAAAATTATTTTGAACACACAATCTGTACATGAGGCTGAAGTGTGATATGGTTTACTTTGTATGCTGTGGTTTTAAGGAGAATATTATTCCCATACATGTAAGTATACTGTTGTGTACATCTGCATTTAATATATTTGCCATGTATAGTTTTGTTCTGTATGTCTGATGAACACAGGTGACCTGTAACTTTTCTTAGGCGAGGACTGATCGTGTTTCTAATTTTTCGATTGCAAATTCTATGCACGTGGTAAAAGGAAGAAAGAAACCTGAAACCACAGCCAAAGAAGAGAAGAACCTTGACTCCAGCCAAACTCTGCGCTCCTTGCAGAGGTCTTAGATTGTTACATTTCTAACAGAAACTAATACCAAGTGAATTTGTCAGCAGATACAAGGCAACCGCAAAAGGAAAAGTCAGCATGGGAGGGGTTCTTCCCATTCATTTCAACTGAGAAAAAGTTTCAACGTAACAAATATATTTTAAGGCGTGACAGGAAAATCTGAGTGAACAACTTGCAGAGGTTTATCAAAAAACAAACATCCCAAAGTTAACTTTCGCTCCTTGTTGATAGCGTACATTTCCCTTTCCCAGTCTTTGTATAATTATGAGTAACTCATTCAACCCCTGATCCTACAGACCAGGATTAAACCCCAAGACGGTTTCATCCAGGTTAGGAGTGAAACACACATTTCTCTGTCTCATGTCTGAACCGGCCGTGTTTGCAGTGAAACTTCAACCCCAACACCAAACCAACAGATTCATCTTCAGCCTGAGCCACCAAGTTGCCGAGCAGCAGATTTCAAAGCAATTCAATTCAGCTTCCCTGGCACTTCTGGTACTGAACAAGTGAAGCCAGGGATGCAAGCCCTGTTTTCTCTGAACACTTCAAGGCAGAGAAAGAGAGAGGGGGGGGAAGGTTGTGGAATAAACCGATCTGTTTCTTTTCCATTTCTGTTGATCAGATAACATTTTGGATGTTTGGCAAAAGCTTTGTTAACTTATGGCTGAATGTCCCATTTCGTGAGAAGTTTGAGGCAAGGAGGGTCCAAGCAGATAATTGCAGCTTTGGAGCACCTTTGTGCATTCTGCAGATTATTGTGGATACAGGTGTTTTCCTGAGCAGCAGTGGCGAAATGCCCAAGGTAACCCTTCAGTCCCTGATATTAGTCTGAATTTTCTGCTGTAAGTCTTGCTACAGATGCCTGAGGTGTTTGGCAGAGTAAGGAGTGAAGCCGAAGGCATTGTATTTCCTAGTTGCACTTTTTTTTCCATAGGAAAATTCATCTCTGGTGTAGCATCTGCTTCTTAACAAGGCAATGTCTTGTTTTCCTGCCAACATGTCATGAAACTTAAAGACACAGGAATAGCTTTTCTGCTGGTAGTGACTCATCATTAGTGCCCAGAACCAAGAGCCTCAGTTCAGCTAAAACACAGTATCCAGTGAAGGCTATCTGATAAATTAAATTATGGGCATATGTGATTACAGGGAGTACATTCAAATTTATTTCATATTATATACAATCTCAACCAACGGTTAACTTTAGTATAGAACAAAAGCACAAATGTAAGTTGAATTGCCAAAACTAATCAAAAGAAGAGAGGAAAAGCATCACAATGGTCTCTTCCTATGTCCTCTGTTAAGATCAACATGTTCTTCCGAGAGGTTTTGACCGCACTGTAATGCCATAGCCTCACCACACTATGATACAGCCAGCAGTCTCCTTGAAAAGATACACCAAGCTTTTAGGAAGTGCCAGGATAGGGACTTGTTCTTTGCGAATGGAGAGGGGCACCCTGAGATGCTCTTGTCCTTTAGGCTTATTGATGAGACCCATGGAGATCCCTCTGAATCCTTACAGAGATGGAGAACCAGTTACTAAAGAGCCTTTCTCCCCCAGCCTGCATCCTGCACCCTGGCTGCAGCCCAGGCAGGCAGGCTTTGGGCAGAGGCCAGCACAGAACTGGCTCCCTGGAGCCACACATCTTGGTGCAGGGTGAGGGCCAGCAGGCTTCTGCTGCTGGACTAGTTGGGCTGGTTCAGCTGTGGGGCCAGTTTGCAGAGGGTGTGTGAGAGGAACAAACCGTATTCTTCAGTGCTGACTGCCTCCATACGTGCCTAGAACTGTCCAGCACATCTGCCAAAGCTGTGCATCCATGGGCAGTGAGTGCATGCTCGACTGCTTCGAGATGTGCATGGGGCGGGGGTGATGGCTGCAACTCGCAGAGCATCCAAGCCGCAGTGTACTCTATTTTCATGGTTTCCATGTAGAGGGGCCACACACAGGTGGGCTGAGGCTACATCATGCCAAGACAAAGTTGAGGGGGAATAAAAATGGTCTGGGTGTGGGTTAGGTGGGACTTCACCTGCAGGCTCGGGGCAGAAAGAAGTGATAGAATCATAGAATAGTTTGGGTTGGAAGGGACCTTTAAAGGTCATCTAGTCCAACCCCCCCCTACCATGGGCAGGGACATCTTCAACTAGATCAGGCTGCTCAGAGCCCCATCCAACCCGACCTGGAATATTTCCAGGGATGGGGCATCCACCACCTCTCTGGGCAACCTGTTCCAGTGTCTCACCACCCTCACTGCAAAAAATATCTTCCTAATGTCTAGTCTAAATCGACCCACTTTTAGTTTAAAACCATGACCCCTGTCCTATTGCAAGACAGGGGTCACGATTTTTAAGGCCCTGCTAAGAAGTTTGTCCCCACCTTTCTTATAAACCCCCTTTACGCACGCAATAAGGTCTCCCTGGAGCCTTCTCTCCGCCAGGAGGACAGGGGG
Source organism: Charadrius vociferus (assembly GCF_000708025.1). NCBI lineage: Eukaryota > Metazoa > Chordata > Aves > Charadriiformes > Charadriidae > Charadrius > Charadrius vociferus. The sequence goes on along the minus strand of NW_009648526.1, from coordinate 935,976 downwards.
ACCGAGGGGGTGACGGGCTCAGGTGAGGGCGGGAGGGATGCTGCTGGTGGAGCCGGCGCT
>NW_009648526.1:894138-935556 GCF_000708025.1 Charadrius vociferus | reverse complement strand
GGGGGGCTCGCCCGGGCGGCCCCGAAATGTCCGAGGCTTCCGCGGTGTGCGGAGCGCCTCTCCCCTTTCTGCTCGTTTGTTTTTTTGGTTTTAATAGCGCGATTAACAAGGGAATGCGTATGTATCTATTTCGATGCGCTCGCATCCTTTACGTCAGGCGTTAAATGAGAAAAATTAGGTAAAGCGGTTTTAATCAAATACGAAAAGAAGGTATTTTTGTAAATGCAGATGAGCTCTCTGTGCTTGGAGATGCAACCATGCCTTTTGTATGTCAGCAATCCAGCAGCGCTGATGGAGGGCGGTTCCGCTCCACCGCCGTGGAGCAGGTCAGAACAAATGATCCAGTGGCAGGTTCAGGGACACGATGCGGATTTAGTAAGATTTAGTACCATTTCCAAGCTCTCGATGAGCAAAATGTGTCCTCAAAACCTGCATGTTGGCATTAGATATCACACGTGCTCAATTCTGTCATCTTCTGATGACAAAATTATCAGGGTTGCCCTCTGCTAATGCAAGGGGGTTTGCTTTGATTGAAGCTTTGAGGGAATTTCTGTTGCCAGAGTAAAAATCCACAGTTGATCAATGAGAATCATGTAGAGAAATATGAGGACTATAACACCAGAAAATAAATGAAAACTGTCTAGATTCATGTGACCACACTGAGCTTAGGAGTAACATAAACTTCTGAAAAAACACTGTATCATTAATGATGAAATAAATTCAGGAATGTATCAATATCAAATATGAATTTAAAAATAATTGGAAGAAGTAATAGTATTTTCATACCATGAATGATACAGAGTGTAGATCTATGCTTTTGGAAACGTTTAGTAGAGGAAGTCTTGAGTAAGGTATTGACTTGAGTATTTGTAGTAAATAGGTGGAGTCTTTAAATTTTTTTTCATATGAAAGCTTTTCTTTAACTTATTTAATCTCAGAAATTGTCCTTGAACTTCCTCTGTTCTGCCCTCCACGTCTGGAGATCAGAACATGTAATGGGAAAGAAACACCTGGGACCAACTGGCCTAATACTGCAGGCATCGCATCCTCTAATTGCTTGCAAGGGATACAATTATTAGAAAAATGAACTCCATCTCAGGGATGTGTGGAGGTGTCTCACTGAATTATCCCAACGATTTTATGATCTTTTCCATGTTATTCTGCCCCCGTTTGCTGTCTAAGAGACTGCCTTTGCTGTGGTGCTGTATGCTGTGCAGCTCTTAGCTGGCTTCCACAATATATATATTTGTAAATTTTTACCACTATGTAAAAAATGAAGAAGGTTATATGAGTCATTTTAGTGACTTTGTCAACCTAAATTCCATATGGATCTTTTCCTCCATTCATGTAGCTTGGTTGGATTTGTCTGAGTTTAGCCAGTCATCTTGACAATCTAAATAATTTTGTTCAAAACGGTGCGCTTTGCTCTCTTGTTGCATAACTTTTCTTTCTTCCCCAAATGATTGTTATTTCCAGTACTTTACAACTTCTGGCATGGAATGTTCATGCATTTCTGCTGTTATTAATCTGCTTTAGGGGTTTTTGGTAGCATTCCTACGTTACTGAATCCGATAGTTTGATGTCTTCCTGTGGCTGAGTATCCTTTTGACAGAGGCTGTGGTAGCTCTGCGGGGTTTCGCACTGAGAGGCGCCAGGTAGCATCCCATAGCCACCTCTATTTGCACACACCAGGTTAATAGTGGGTGAATGCCTAGGTTCTCTTTACTGGCCAGGGAACACAAGGATAGCAGTGCCTTCTGTTTAACAGTGGAGTTTGGTCATCATTATTTAGTGTCACAGAAATCTGTAAACTTATTTTTTAAATCCTTCTTTACTAGGATTCTTTCAAAGAGCGGCTGGGTCTGAAGGTCCGGCTGCTGTTCCAAAATAGAGAAATCTGAGAACAGCAGTGACAAAAAGGTACCATGCTGTTTGCTATCTGTTGGCAGCACAGGTGGAACAATGCTTTTCTATTGATGTTTCCACCCTTTGAAAAACAAACACTAGTGTTGTCTTTTCCAGGCCTAGTCTGATCTATTTTGTTGTTAAAAAAAATCATTTCCAAGTACAATTCCTTCTCTTAGTTATTGTTTCAGCGATCAGAATGTGCACATCATGGATGGTTTCTGTTGCTTGAGAACTAAAATACAGAAAATATAGGTAGTTACTACATATCCGTACATATTAAGTAGAAAAAACAGCTTAGGAAAGATGAATTCTAGAGGAGTTTTTTTCAGAAGTTGTCTAAGAGTGATCATTATCAATGATCATAGTTCTGCCATCAGTAGTATAAGCTCATAGCCTGACTTTTGGTTCTCTCTCTGCTGTGTTTTCACCTGGTTCAGATCGTTCATTTAAAAGATCCACTTAAATGAATAAGACTGTCCATGGAAGAAGGAACCCATAGGGAAAGGAAAAGCCATCCAATACTCGATACTTGGAAGACTGTTTGGTTCTTCATCTTGCTGCAGACTTTCCATTTGACCCCGAACAAGGCATTTCTTTCTTATGACAGGACAGTGAAATGGAGAGGCTCTCGTGTGGCTGATGGTGTTTAAGGCACCACAGTAGTTGATCTCCATGTAAACACAATCGATTAACGAGGGTATCAGAACCTGGCCTTTGGCTTCCTGACCATGCCTTTTTACAAAGCTGCGGGTAATTTGTACCCCATTGTATGCTTTGTTTTGCATTCACAGTAGGTGTGCTGATGACAAGAACTCCAATTCTTTACACAACACAAAATCTGGGAGACTTAACTGGATGAAGACACCATCTTCTAAGTGACACAGCTACTCCTGTAATGTCCATGATACAGGAACCAGTTTGTCTGTGTTCATCTGGGGAGCGCAGAGCCCTGGGCTGCTGTGTCACAGGACTGGGAGCATGGATGCTCTGGGGTGGTGCTCACCAGGGGAGGGACAACCTCTTGCACCTTCCTATTGCAGAATCAAACCTGCAGAGTCTGGTAATTATCAAAATATCATTGGTGCCCTTTAGAAACTAATGAGGTTGTTTTCTTCCAGTTGCTATCAAATGGGCATTTATACTGTTAGACTGTCCCTTGTAACACTGATCAGCAACATTACGATAGTCTCAGCCAGTCATGATATTAAGTGGTACCCCCAGGACCATCCGTCAACCCCCACTTGCAGAGCTCAGCAGCAGGGTGCTTCTGAAGCTTACACACGATGAGCTTTGGGTGGAGCTGCCATTTCATAGTCCATTTTGTCTGCATAAAAAGACTGTGCTCTCTGGTATTTTCAGGCTAGCACTTCCCACTGCCCTCAGTTTCAGACATTTATGGTTATGGTTTTATGGTTATGGACAGTTATGGTTACAGTATACAGTTATGTTATGGTTTTATTTTAGAAAATCTAATTAACCTTGCAGGATTTTTTAAATAATCAATTAAGTTCTAGAGATGGAAGAAACCTACCTTCCAGTTCCACAAAGTTACCAGTTGCAATGAGCAGAAATAGAAGATAGTTGCTTCATTATTTTATAACCACAGCTTTACCCCTCTAAAAGCAAGGGGAAGTCCCTCCCTGCAGGGGACATGACAGACAGACAAGTGTCTCAAGTCTTTTCCATTTCCTATACATGGCGCATCACTGGAGCATCAGAGCACCACACGCAATCTCACTAATATCTGTAACGCTTAGGTTTGGTCTACCAACCTCTTCCTGTAGGTAGGAACTGAGTGATTTAAAGCTTGCTTTTTTTCAGTAAGACTGGCTTAAATCCTCATGTAGTCATTGTATAATTAGTCATAATTTTTGTATGGAAACAATTCTAGTGGTTATCATCTAAAAATATGTTGATACCCAGAAACAGGTTATAAATTCATCAGGCATCGTAAAGAAAACTACTTCCTACCCAGGACTTTCATGTTTTGAATTGTTATGTATAATACCACTAATGTTATTTTAGAATCAATCAGAAATTAGTTATTACATAACTTTATTCTACACCGGTAGGAGAAGCATTAATGTTTCATCTTTCTTTAATTGCCAGTGAAAAACCTTTCATGTTATCTGAATCAAAGGGACTACATCCCTTTATATCTTCTATAAATAACGGTACATTCATATGGATAATTTTGCAATGTACTTGATAGTTACTTTCTTATAAAGGGCATGATTGAGCTCCCATTAAAGTGAATTGATGTCTTGCATTTTATTTGCCTAGGAGTTGTCTATCCCTCAGTAAAGAAGCTAACTGTAATGTAAACTACAGAGTGGCATAAGCACTCCATTGCCTGGATGGTGCGGAACAGTCACCTTCCTTCTATGGAGCATCTGCTTGTGTTGCACAAACACTGCTCTTAATCATAATGGCCCCAATCCTATTTATTTGGTCCAGTATCAGTTTAACTTGGGATTTATTCCACCTGTTTCTTATTTTCATGTTTAGACTATTTAAAGAAAGGGAAGGATTTTTCTACATTTACAGACCAGTTTCACAACTAATTTTCAAACACAAATATCCACCACTGTGGATATGGAGATAGTTTAAAATAGATCGCGCATCAGGATTTCCTGTATAAACATCAGCTGCCATTGCAAAAGCGAGAACAATTTCTCAATTCCGATTATAAAAAAAGACTTTTTTTTTTTTCTATTAAAACGGAGACTCTATTGGATTATTTCCCATTCAGCACATCTCTTTACATAATATATGCACACTGCCATGCAGCTTCATTCTTAGCTTGTACACACTACCAAAAGCTAGAAATTCAAATGATCTGTATCACAGTATTCTCATCTCCACAGGACCTCAGAGACATGATGTTTTTCTAGGTGTATAGTCTGTGGTTTAGACAGCATGAGTGACCTGATGTGCTTTTGTAGCTGCTGGTCCATAGAAGGTCCTACAGGTCAGGTTGTTACAACACTTCTCAAGGGATCCAAGCCAACGCAAGTGGGACCTCTCTGACATCTGACCTTAATTCAGCAGAGGACAGATTCCCTCTCAGAAAGAAATATCTGTATCAGCAGTAGAAAATTACAATAGTGTTACGGTTTCAGCAGAAAATACAGCCCGGCTACTCTAGAAAACCCTCTCAGTAGTCTATAAGAATTATAATCAAAAAGTACTTATGGAACACAGTGAAGTATAGAGGAGTTATGGCACAGCAGGTGTTTGATTACACAGAGCAATAATGATTTTGTGCAGGCTGACTAATGACACCCTTTTTGTCTTTGAAAACATATTTTGAATCCAGACATTGACAGGCATAGGTGAAAAAGCTGCCCCAGATAAAACAGATGTATTTCTTTAGATGTAATCAAAGATGAAAATATAGCAATGGAGTCTTTGAAGCTCACTGTGAAACATCTGTGCTCCACAAAGATTTAAAAGTAGCACATAGTTAGCAGAAATGCTACTGCTTATAGTTTTGTACTATCCTGAACCCACATGGATTTTACCTGTTGGGCATCTAACAGCATGCTTTGCTGTTTAACAGCAGGTATTTGAGCCCATGGTAAACCATGATGCTCCCAACTGAAACTAAATGGAAAAAACAAATGGGATTTGTACTCCTCCATTCCTTACTTTCCTTGTTCACTCTTCGTGGTAAGTTTGAAGGGAAACTCCACAGTCTTATCCATGGTCCCTCATCCTGCTTCCCTCAGTGTCCCTAACGCAGCGTGACATTCAACAGCACATTGCCTCTGCCACTAGTTTGAACATCTCCTCTCTATTGTGTGACACCTGATCTGCTTTTGTATGCACAAAATAACAGTAGCTTGGAGCTGTTGGTTAGTTAGGATTGCTTTTTGAACTGGTTAAGTTTTTCATACGGTAATCATAACAAAGAAAGTCCAGTGGATGTAATCTGTAAAGAGTATGGGCATACTCAGAAGAGTCAAACCCCAAAAAGAAGCAGCACAGACAGCATATGGCCCTGTTTACATACACAACAGTAACAGTATGAAATCCAATTAGGAAGGTGGAGATCGTAATCACCACATTAGGCAGCAATTTCCAGAGTATGTAAACTCAAGACTTCAGCATTTCCTTCCCAGACTGAATGATGCTGAATTGTTAGATTTATCTTGTTCCTTTGGTTTCCGATAACATGATTGTGGTGAAAGGTCAATAGAGAGCATAAAGCCAGGAGATGAGCGACAGGCGTTTCAGCGGAGCTTTCAGTCGCCTCTACAGCAGGCTGCAAGCTCCAGAAAAGCTTTACTACTTACAGGGATTGTGGACAAAGACATTCCTAAAGTACTGTCTTTTGCTTTTGTTCAGCCAAAAATTACAGCGTAGGATTCACTTGTGAAAGGGAAAATATCAAGGGAAATTCTGCTGCAAATGTATGCATGCAAGAAAAGCGTCATTTCAAGTTCTTCCATGCACCACTGATCTAACAAGGGTTATCCGACATAGTGCTTCATGCTGTAAGAGAAGTTAGACTGTTACAAGTTTAATATCTGGGTATATATTTCTCTTTGGGTATACTTGCTGCAGATGGTCAAATATCTTATCTTCCTAATAATTAAAAGGAAACAGTTACAATATTGAAAACTGTCCCCTGTTGAAAAGTGTCTCCTGGCACGTCTTCCCTTTGTGGCTAAGCACTTAGGGAATTCACAAAGAAATCAGAAATGTCTGGTACACACGAATTATACTCTGCTGTAATTACCCCTTAGCACCTGGATTCAGCTTTGCAAACCTTTTCACAAAAGCCATTCCATACGTGGTCTATCAGTAAAACAATTCTTAGTTGTGTTCCCTGCTGGGAATCGTGCAGTGCCATACATCGGAGGGAGAGGTACAGGTACCCGCCATCCGGCACAGCAGCGGTGCTGAACCTCAGCCAGGGAAACTGCCACTTACTCTTACTAGTTACTTTTCCAACACTGTTTAATTAACCTAACCTTGGGATTAGGCTTCTGTCTTTTCCACACATGCGATTAAATTCTAATAAAGTAACCATTTAAACTGTTACATAGAGTTTTAAAAAGCTCTAATCCCCTCAAAGAAAATTTTCAGCCCAGTTAATGACTGCTAGCTGAAATGTTACATTTTTAATGAGTTAATCCAAAGAAACTTAGAGAAGGCGCCTGATGCATTGTTATAGAAATGTTGTACTGCAGCTGAATGTTTTTACAGTTTAAACAAATACGCGTATCACTTTTAAATAAAATGCTTTCATTATTTAACAAGTAGTTTTGGTAACAAATTGTATCAATTAAACGTATGTAGAACTAGTGTTCACTTTAAGCACCCAGTACACACACCAAAAAATAGCTCTTTTGGACTTTTTTTTTTTTGCCAAAATCTCTCTCACACTCATCACATATGATGGAATTTTGATAATACAAGAATTTTCACAACTGCTGTAACTTTGTGGAACATCAGATGCTGACTAACTTCCTAAAAGAAACTCACAACTTAAAGAACAGTTGAATTTTACTGTGACATTTGGAATGGCTTGACAATGTTGTCATGATATGAAAACAGGGACAATAAATAGAGCAGTAATAAGGGAAAAAATGAGAATGTATAGGGGAGATAATGCTTTTTCTTGGGATAGGATGTTTAAGTGTTTTAAGTCAAGGCTTATCGTGCCTTGCAGTATTCATGGAATTCCAGATTTTTCAGATTTGTAATTCTACTCATTATTCTCTTCCTTTTCTTCAGGTTGCTGATTTCTAGTCTTTTTGATAAATAGAAAAATGAGATATGTTTTACTATTTAGTATTTTAATAGTGAAACTCTAAATAAATGCAACAGTTTCATTTGGATTGTGAATAAAAGAAAAATAAAGATCAGGCTTCCAGCTCATATGAACCTGCATGGATTCTGTTAGCTTATGACGAGTAAGGACCTGGCCAAAGGAAATCAGAGTTTGGGTTGATACCTAAGCCAGAGGTAGGTGCCAGTTGGCTGGTTTCCATACCAACCATAACTCCGAAATTTGTGAATGCATAAACTCGGTTGTAAAATACACAGCTGGCTGGGTAATTGGGAGAGCTCTGGTGCTGGTGGGTGAAACTGGGCAGATTTGGGAAGGCCTGCAGCACAGTGAAAGTCCTCGGCTAGTGCTGTGTCTGATCATATGTTAATTCTCTTTCACTCCATCCATTTACAGGCAGATTCTGGCTTTAGAATTGGTTCTAGATAGGAAAAAAAAGAGCAAGTAAAGACAGAGTCCTTCGTCATATGACAAATTATATGAGAATGACTACTGTGGCCATGCAAATGACACTTTCTTGTTACTGATCAGTTGGGATCATCTAAAAAGGATCCACATTCAAGTTTTAAAACTTAAAGAGTTTATGAAATACTATGTCTGTATTTTTTTCATGACCGTGTTTTGAACGCCTGCAGGTGCCCCAGGTAGCAGAGTAATTTACAGATGATTTTTTGAGCTGTAAGTAGCATATCCTCACAGCAAGAATTATTTTGATGACAAGTGCTATCGCTTGTAGCCAAAAATTTTGAAATAAGACTACCAACCAGCATACTTTAAAGCTGCTTAGGTAACCAGAATGTATCAAAAAGCCAGCCAAGACAATGTGTGTAAGCTTTCATCCATCATCAAAGCTGGGATGAGATAGAATACCTCAAGGCATAACATTTTGTTTCTTGTTTGTCAGTGTTGGACTGTTTTCTGTGATTCTACCGCTTTCCTCAGCCTTTAGCCAAAAGAACAAGCAGATACTGCTGTTTCTAAGCAAATTCAATGAAACAGATCTCTATGGAAAAGGATAAGTTCCCAATGATTTTTTTTAAATCTACGTCTCAAAGCTTCTCTTTACCGCTGTACCCATGAGGTTCCTGAGCGTACTATACCCTTCCTTGCTCTTCCTGGGCCACTGCTACACAGGCAGCCCCAGCGCTTCCCATTCCCCCTCTGCTGAGCCAGGACATCTCGCTGCTTTGTTTTCATTAATCAAGTGTAAATGTGACTGTCAGCATGCAGGCTTTTTAGGACTATATCAGCTAAATGGAGATACTCATAATGCTTTATTGTTAACAGTGAGTGAAGCCGCAAGAAGCTCAGTACTCCTGGATGGTTGAAGTCTTGAAGAGCAGCATCAGTCGAGAAGTGCAGCAGGAGCCATGTCTCTGCCCTTCAGAAAAGAGTTGGAAAAATATAAGAATATCAACGAAGATGAAATACTCAGCAAACTCTCAGAGGATGAACTGAAACAGCTAGAGCATGTTCTTGATGACCTTGATCCTGAGGTTAGTAATGGGGGCCAGGGGGATCGTAGTTCAAAAGCTGCCGATTATAAATGCCACATACTGCAGCATTTCATATTTGTATTCTGTTACAGTAGAGGCAATGTACCCTAAAGGATGAGCAGCTACGCTGGGGACATTTTGGGTTTATTTCTGCTGTGGTGTGCTACTTGCTTTTGTACAAGTTGCTGTGCCCTGTCTCTATCCCTTGTCTATTTAGACACAAGCTTGCCTGCAATCTAAATCTTTAATCATGTTTGTACACTGCAGCATGAGAAGCTTTTTATGGCTGCTATTTCTGAACACAGCAATAAACAAACAAACATAATGCATGTTTGTGAAGATTAGATCTTTTGAACTTTTCAAATCTGTTGACTATGTCATTCAGCACAGATATTTTTAGCTGAAGAGAGTATATTTAGGCGTGATTAAGAAAAATAAGATTCAGCTACACAACCGTCATTTTCTCGAGAGCAAGGATAATTTGGATATTTGAAGGCACTCTCACAAAGAATTTAAAGATCTCGAGCCTGGGAACCACTCAGTCCTAAAATAACGAGGTTACAGTCATGAGTGTGCTGGATGGGAATCCTGATTCTACCTACCTGAAAACCTTCCAAACTGATGTAGGAGTTTGAAAACTGGCAAATAAACCAGCAGATAAAATCCATTCACTCTGGAGACAAAATAAATTTGAAAAGAGCACAATAGATTTATAGCTTCCAGTTTTATATCACAAACTTACCTGGAAATTAAGGGTGGGCTTTACTGTTCTCTCACTCTGCGCTGCCACAGTGCATTTTCTGGTAGGTTCAAGTATCTGCCATCTCAACGGGAGACACGGAACAGTCACAACACAAAAAAACAAGTCCTGGGGCATTTGTAGTCAAGCTACATACGTGCAGTAAACTTGTAGCACTCTGGGCACGTGTGTGCATGCACAGACAAAATGTCTAGTGACTTGAGCTCACTGGATGTGCTCAGGATTCCCTGGATATTTGCCAGAGATCAGACTTATTGTTCGTGTTCTGGCCAAGGCTGAAGTATTTCTGCAGTACTGTGGGGCATCTTCAGCATGTTGGCTTTACTGCACATGCACTGCAAAGTCCATGTACCTGTATTCCTTTCTGCGCTTTTCTGGGCAGAAATGTGGGGGCCTTATGCATCTTCCTGTATTATGAGATGTGGGATGCGGACGCAATCGTATGGTCACACAGCTACATGTTTCAAGCGAGGCTTTGTCTGTTTGCTTCCTGCATACTCCAAATAGCTGAAGTCCACATAATTCACCAATTACTTTCTGTGCATGCCATTCGTTTCTGAAGTCCAGGAGACATCTGCATTAGAACGAAAGGAATTTTTGAAAGAATTAAAAGAGAGAAAAATGAGAAGGAAGAAGAGTAAATGAAGAGAAGAAAATGTAGAGAAAACTTATCCTGATCTATTTACCTGGACTGCAAACTCTAGTTATAATATATGCAAAGCAAACGGCTCTGATCTTGCTCAGTTCTTTGGTTCTGTGATTGTAAATATGGTTAATAAAAATATTAAGAGGTGACGCAAACAAGAAGGCTGGAAGATATCCTGGGTTTAATGGTTACATTTAGGTAATGTGTGTTATTGCTGTCAACAAAGAGCATTATGTGAAGTGACACGCAAAGAATAGTTTCGTTAAAAAAAACCCACACATTGAAATTGAAATTGGAACACTATCATCCCCTTTACATGGCTCCCTCTCTTTCACAGAACGCCTTGCTTCCAGCGGGATTTCGGCAAAAGGACCAGACCACGAAGCCTGCCACGGGCCCTTTCGACAGAGAACGCCTGCTCTCGTACCTGGAGAAGCAAGCGCTTGAGCACAAAGACAGAGAAGACTTTGTACCATTTACAGGGGAAAAGAAAGGTACAGTCTGTCTTCATGTCGGTGTTGCGTAATGGACTGCACAAGCACAGGCATCCATCGCTGCCTGGCCTTGGTGTGGAATACGCTGGCACAAAAGAGGCAGAGGCTGTTACTGTGCAGGGTGAAGCTCAGGAGTGAGGGTGAGCGCTGTCGTAGCAGATGAAGCGGTGTTTTATCTGGTCTGCCTTGCTACTCTGGAGTTATTATGGCAGGTTTGATCAGACCCGTTGGTGGGTGTGGGAACACAGGAACACTGGTCCAGCAAAGGGCTCAATCGGCAGCTCCCAGATCAGTAAATGCTTCTGTGTGCAGTCAGGGATGGACAAGGGTGGCCGCCCTGACTTCACTGGCACTATTCCCACGTGAAGCAAGGGCACTGTACTGGGGGAGGTGTTTAGGAGGAAACGTATCAAATCCCTTCCAAAGTAAGTATTGCCTACAATTGCTGTAAGTAATAGCTCAGGGAATACTCTTACAAAAAATAAGTATTTTTCCACTTGTTTACTAGCACATCTGGCAATGCTATTCATGCAGACAGTTTCTCTGCTTCCCCTTGTCCTACAGCGACAGGAAAAAAAGGGAAAAACAGGAAAACCTAATTCTAATTGTTCAAACATTGGTAGGATAACCTTAGGGCAGGAACAGTCATATTTTTAAGCAAACAATGTTCCTTTTGCACCATTACCTCCTTTTCCTCATTTATATACGGTGAATAAAAATGCCTAGCTCAGGCCATCCCTTCATTCAAGAAGTAACTTGTTATGTCTGGGTCTGTTTCTGGCCACCTAATGAATTTGCCATTATTTCAGTGGGACTTGCTTAAGGGGAAGCAGATATTTCAAGAAAGTCAAGTGCAACATTTTTTACTTTATGTACCATTATCAAAGATATAAAATGTTATTTGCAGGCCAAGAGTTGTTACTATCATTACATTGTATTCTCATTCTTGAAACAATGGTTTTAGACAAACGAGCCATTTTTCAGCTAGATCTGATCGATGTCTTATTTTATCATGCAGCATATTCTTTAACCTGCTTTTTCCTCCATTCCACTTGCACTTGCTGCGATTCACAGGGTCGGCTCTGAGCCCACTGAAATGCAGGGACACTGCAGAGATCCTCCTGGTAGCAGGAGTGATCAAGCATGTACTGTACAGAAAGGAAAATGGGTTACTGTAGTATGGATTTATTACCAATTGTTTCCATTTTCCAGTCTCACATACAGCACTGTACTACCGCAGTGCAAGTTACCGCTTGCAGGTCTCTGCATATTTATACTAACACCTTCATTCAGGTCTCACCTTACTGATATTTACTGACTTAGGGCTTAGAATTTGCATGCTGCACTCTCGTCGTGTCTGAGATCTCCAAACATGCCTGAAACATAAGTACACAAAATCCAGCAGTGCGTGGAATCGCATATACCCATAGGGCTGGCACTTGATCTGAACAAAACTAATCCCAGTATTGTCCCTGACAGTGTTATTGTACGTCCTGGCCTGTTTATTCTATTTCAGCTTTCTTTTGATGAGGCTAAAGCAGTATTATTCCTATGTTTGCTTCCCTTAAAGTGCTTATTAGTGCTGCTTATGAATTCCTGGTGTCTCTGGTGTAGAAATGCTACTGCTTTCCAAACACAAATAACCACACGCATCACTTTTCCCTCAGCACAGAGTGAATTCAGCCATGCCAGCATATAAAGCTATTCTTACTTTGTTTTTTGATTCACTGTGATCATTTGCTTCAAAATTACAATTTTAAGAATTACGAGGTTATGACAGCATTTTAGGCTAAGGGAATTATTCCCTAAATTTCTCTTGTTCCTTGTACAAAACCAGTTCCTGACAAGATCTCCAGTATCGACTTTAGCAGATTAAGTCAAATGAAAACAACCACGTGTTCTGTGGTTTCTGCAGTCATTTTACAACTATAATCAAAACACAAAGAATTCTACCAGATTTTGTTTTAATTCAAAGGCCAAATGCCCTTTGTTTCTTTGTTAATATTAGAAATAACTGAATTAATCTGAGACCTGTACGCCTGATGAGGTCCAGTATCTTGAGGACTGAGAACTGGATGAACAGCACAGCGTCATTTTTGTGCTGCTTTAAGGGAACTGGCTCTGAGAAAGAATCTGTTTATTCTGAACTTGATCCCATATTGGTACTTTTGTCTCTCTTCTGCCACCGACTTGGCAGGAGGTGTCCTACAGAAAGACAACCAGAGTTCAAGCACTGGGCTTCGCTGTCCCCTCTTCTTGTTCTCTGTCCCCCTGGCTCCGCACTGCAAAGACTTCATGCAGAATCTGACCCTTACAAAACATATGACTGAGATCTCCATCTGCCAAATGTACTGGAATCTTCCTATGAATTGTATGATAATTCTGCTAATTGGGTGAAACATGATGAATGTCGCGTAAAGGCCATGAGTGGCTGGCTCTGGATCTTAGAATCCGTGCTTGTAACAGCAGCGGTACTTATTTTGACAAACTCAACTGAAGAGAAAATAACAGAGTAACTCTATTAATATATTAATGACTTGATTTTCATTTATACCAAGATATTTTTTATGCAAGGAAATAAATCAGTCCTGCAAAGACATTTCCAAGATACGACACTGCATGACAGATTTAAAGTCACTTAAATTAGAGAATAATTAGTATTCTTCCAAAGCTCAGTAATTAGTTCAGAATAAATAGTTTGCATTTCTAAAATGTGTCCTAAAAGAAACTAAAGAAGAATATCTCTTGAGGAAAAGCTTATTCTTCACCTTGTGCATGTTGATGGTCTCTAAGATGTATTTACAGATGGGTAAATATTTATATGATTATATTATATAGATGCCTGTTAAATGATTTCTTTACATTATAGCAGCGCTATAATGTAGCCATACTGTAAACAGTCTCCAATTAATTTTACACTAATTCTGCTAGTTAAAAATTACATTCTGAGGCAGCTCCAAAATGCATCCAGTTGAGCATAATTAGAAATGGGAGGTGTTGATGTCAGTGTACCTTTTGGCACTATTTACCACCTGAGAATATTTGTGTGTTGGTAGGATGTGTGGTTTAAGCTTTTGTAACTGTTTTGTGCTTTGGTATTTTTCTGCCACTGGGAAAGCATTTATTTTTTCAAATTTAGGAAGTGGGATGCTTCTACCAAATGTTAAGTGACATTTCTACCAGTTCCTATGTTTATCATGCAAAGCTGATACTGACTTGAAAATTCAGTGATGAGCTGAAAAGAAGGTGGCATTTAAAATATCCTCCTTCCAGAATAGTCTGTGATACATCATTACTGTTTATCTGGTGTCTCTGCCTCTCTTTTTTTGTGTTAATGTTTCATTGGAGAGTTCTTGACTGAAAAGCAATACCAAACAGCTGCCGAAGGACAAAATTCAGTTGCCTGCATTGGTCTCTATATGCTGAACACAACCATCAGGTTTTGATTGTGCTAGAAAACAAGCCAAAACAAATTCCAGAGCTGATGGGGATATTCAGAGCGGTTAAAACACAGGAAGTGTTAAATATGAGCTCAAGGTGGGGGGCTGGTTGTGCAGGGAGTTGTCTTGTTTTTGATTGTAGTCGTGGTTTCAAGAGGTTGGAAATGTTTGGCGAAAACAATCAAACGTATGGCATGCATTAGGGTTTTGACCCACTGCCATATTTCAGCTTGTTAATGTACTACGTTAATTGCTGTACAAAAAGAAGGTTTTAAGCCTGTAAGGGATAGCTCTCAAATTTCAATGAACTCCCAAGTTTTGTGCGGAACCGGGGCCAGACCGATCCCAGACCGCCAGGCGCACACCCCAACTGGCCACCAAGCAATTTTTTCAGACCACTTTACCCCACACCCTCCCTAACACAAATCAGGGGTGGGTACATCATTTGAATGTCCCCATGGTGAGTGTTTGCTCCCATAGCGGTATGCAAACGATCTGGTGGGTTTCAGGAGCTGCTGTGCAACACAGCTGTTCATCAGCCATCCCCACAAACAGAGGGTTCGTTATTAATGAGCTATGGGGATGCAGGGAGTTAGGGCTGATAATTGTAGCCATAGTGATTGGCAGCTTGTAAGTGTTTATTTTATGTATTTTTGGATTAGTTCCTACTTAGGGTGGATATTCCAGAAGTCCTTACATAGAACCTGATGAACTACAGAAGTTACTTAGACTGACCCACTGCATTTAACACGTATAGCTAGAACAGCCGGTTATCACACTTAGATCACTGTGAAGCCTTTCCTGTACCATTTTAAAGTTCATGAAATGTCCAGAAATAAAAAGAAAAGGTGGAGAAAGTAAGGGACAGTGCAGGCACAAAATATTAATGAGCAATGTCAACAGAGCATGTTTGCTCTCGTGGTCCATACAGCTGATCTCAGTTAAGATCCGAGTACTACTGGAATACAAACGTAAGCTATTAACAATATTTCTGTTTCTGCTTTGTTGCAGTGGTTCTCTTAACTACATGAGGCTAATGAAACATAATTGAAAAAAGTTCTGTTGTTGTGAAATACCATTAGCTATGAAAAGTTGGCCGTGCCATTTTTAATTGCTATAAGGATTGCTGTTCCAACCCTTTACCACTACCCCTGTTTTCTACAAGGTCTTCCGCTCCTTGCCAAACCATTTAATTTTGGATCCAGTCCATTTCTCATCACAGTCACAGAAAAACTCCAGTGGATTGGGCTATTATTATTTGTGGCTGGAAAAGGAAGGGGAACACTTGGTGGGATTAAATGCTTGTGTGGGATTAAATGCTAACATTTTTAGCCAACTGATAAAAGGGAAAAGTAAGAAAATAAGAATGATGAAACCAGAGAACTTATGGGCAAACCTGTTTTCAGTTGCTCTGGCAGAGACCATCTATCTTGCATGTGGCAAGCAGAGCATCAATATGCAGCACTAGTAATAACGATAGTCATTTTCAGAAGGTCAAAGTATTAGAGTAGATGCTAATGAGTTCCAATTTCAGTTTCTCTAACAGACTCCATATAAAAAATCAGGGTTTAGTTTAGAGGCGCAGTGCTCTTGGGTTGACAAAGGCAGTCTTTCCACCCCCAATGCTGGAATGGTTTGTTTAAATTTTTTTTAAATTTTGCCACCTTCTTCCTGTTCATCAAGGCTTAAATTTAGAACCGATGTTTGTCTCTTAAAGCACTGAAAGTGCTGCAGTTGCTGACAGTAAAGCCTCCAGCCAGTGCCTTTCACTGCTTGCTTTTGTAAGACCCTGGTTTAGTTGCTCATGACTTTGCCAAACTCACACAGTTCACACTGAAACTTCCCATGCTGAGAGTTTGCCTCAGGCTGAATTTTTGGAAAGTGTCAGCAAAAAGGACTCAGCTGTTTCCAAGAACAAGATTAGGAGAAAACACATTGTTTTAGCCCTCTAAAGTAAATTTTTCCAGCTGTTTTTTTTATGAGCTGCAGTGCCTCCATGCTTTGAAGAGGGGACTTGAAATATATGCCCTTTGCAATCCCCAGGGAAATACATTTGAATTCGGCATCTTCAAAATATTGTACTTTCTTGTACATCCAGTTTGTTATAGTGTTCTCCAAATATTTCCCCTGCAGTGAGTATTAGTCATGTCCTCAGAGCTCCTGCCTGGATGTGCAGACAGCATGTGTGCCAGCCCAGCAGTGCCCAGCGAGACCCGGCATGGCCAGCTGGAAGGTGCGGGATGCTCTTCCAAATTGCTCCTGAGAGGCCACTGTCACACCAGAACCAGGGCAGGGAGACTCTCTCCTGCTCTGATAGTGTTCCACTCACTTGGGAAGGGCTCTGTAAAGGAGAAAAAAATGTAAACAGCCAGCAGAGAGGTGGAGGGATTGTTTTTTGAGGAGTTGTATGAGTATGTTCTGGGTGAAGGACTATATGTGGCAGTTCTGGGGAAAGAAGATGTAGTAGAAGAGAGCAGGGTAAGGAAGAGAGGGCAGAGGGAAAGGAGGTGGTGGGAAGGGTCAGGATTCAAAGATGAGCTGGACCGGGAGACACAAGGGATGGGGAAGGCACGGTGGGCAATGAGGAAAGGAACAGAGGAGAAGGATGTGTGAGATGGGAGAAAAGAGGCCAGAGAGGAACATAACTAGTGTGGCACCTAGCCTTCTCTAAGTTTCAAGGCTCTTTGATGTCCCTGAGAACCTGAAGCCCAGCAGGACAGCTTGACTCTCCTCCTCTGCTGCCATTCTACATCAAACACAAGAACTTTCTGCTACTGTTGGGGAAGTGGGTTCACCCAGGTGGTCATCCAGGCGACTGCTGTAGGACTACAGGGATCCTAACTATTGTGATAATTCATGTGAGGGTCTGATGAAATTCTGGGCTTCCTTCTGTTTTAAAGATTATAGGTTGGCTTTTGTTTATTTTATTTGGGAAAGCATACTTTTCAGATGAATTCTTCACAGGGTGTCACTAAGGTGGGAGAATCATAGCACGCTGACCAAAGTCAAAGATGCTGCTGCAACTTGACTTCGCTCTTTGTGTATATGCACAATAGATTTAATAACTTTGGAAAGCTTAACTTTGCAACCTTCCTATTCCATTATTATAATTTTTAAGGTATAGAATATGTAGACACTAATCCAAGAGTAACAGTACAGCAGCAACTATGATACTGCATTTTAATAACTCCTAGCTTTCAGCTTCACACTTATTTGAACGTGGCCTGTTTTCTTCTTCATAATACAAATTTATTCCTGGTAAGAACTAATTTAGCTCCATTTTCATACAACTCTGTAGAGGAGTTTAAGGAAGCTTCAAAAGAAAAGAATGGTGCAAAATGGAAAAAGTGAATCAGGTGCCTGTGATTTATGCAAGGCAGATTTCCAAGATTATTGAATTTCACTTCTAAGGTCAGTGCAGCGTTCTGTAATTGAGAATAAACAGGCACTCACTGTAGTCAGTGATGCATTGAAAAGTAAAAATAAGCGTAACCAGATATTTTCTTGAAAGTACAATAATCTGAACTACGGTTTATAGGAAAAGGAAGTACGTTACTGTTTTACAATTATGGTAGAAAATGTATTTGTATTATAAATTTAAGTAACTATCCTTAATAAAACTGATTTTAAATAAAGGACATTTTTGCAGCTTGCATAAATAGGCTTATTTCCCATTGCTCTGTGCTTTGTTGAATTTTTGCCTGTACAATTTTGGCTTGTATGAGGTGGGAATAAATACTAAGTATTAATACTAAATAGAAATGGTGGCAATTTATAGTTATTCACAAAAGTCTAATGACATAAGAAGAAAGGCAGAGAGAAGATGTACCAGAAATGATGTTCCAAATGCTGTTAACTATGAATGAAGATGAAATCCTCAGTGTTTTTTATATTGGACACACTAGTAAAATCCTACCAACTATGCTGTTAAAATTCCCATGTGTCGTCGTGTGTCCCGCCCCCTCCCCCCATATAACAATAGACAAATAAACTTACTTTATAGAAAATAGACTTGAAGTAGTTCTCTGCTCAATTAATACATTTTCCTATAGATGTGCATATGTGGTTGTGTAGTTAACTATTATTGTATAAGGAGATGAAGTTAGGGATACATTTAATTTCCTTGCTTTACTTTGACATTGCTCTAATGGGGGCAATTGCATAATGCAGGAAATCAGAGCTTGCTGAAACCAAGTGGCAAAATTATGTCTGTGGTTTTATGGCTATACCCAGTGTATTTCTTTTTTTCATAGAATTTGGTTTCCTTTTATCTCACTCTGCATTTCTATATCTCTCTGTTGGCCTTTTTACTGAATCCTTCTTCTCTCTGGTTTTCAATGGATCTTTTCCCTGAGCCTCTTTTGAGTAAAACATGAACCATCTCATATTTCAATTTGAATAGAAGTTTTTCAGTGTGTGAAAAGGAATAGGTCTGCTGTTAGACTGAGCCAGGACAAATCTCTACTCACTGCACTCACAGTCAGAAAGTCCCTGTGTTATAATAAGCTGCTTCAGTTGTCACCCAGGTCACCCCAGGCACTTATCTCAGTTTGACTCAAAGAAGGGGAGAATTGCATTGATTTACGCTTAAAATTTCGTCTTGAAAAAAAGCACTTTGGATTCCAGACGTTTTGAGTTTCTATGCATGTGTAAAAATAAAGTGATATTTTAATGCTTTTTTTTTTTTTTTACAAGAATTGAATTTTGTTTTGCAGTTAAACACAATAATATATTATTTTTTTACAGAAATGTGGTTATCTTAGTGTTGTTGACACTGATGTAGCTCAAGTATGACACGTATAAACATAACTTTTGTCACGGTTTTTTTTTTCATTGGTAGAAAGATAAGCTATTACTATTAAGACTTAGCACAGAACATGAGTATATTCTGGAGGCAAAATGTAACACAGCCGACATTAATTATGCCACATGGAATCTTATAATAAAGTACCTTCTAAAGTACAGTGTGAATATAAAGAGCACCAAGAGCAGCAGCCGTTCTTCATAAATCTCAATTTAAAATAATAAAATGTCACTATTCTTCCAAGGCTTCTTCCAAATAATAAATTTTAAATTTAAGCTGGACCATTGAAACAACCAGGCCACAGTCCATATTTTACTTTGTCCGTGAAGGCACAGTATAATGAATTGACAACGTATGGATGTGGGACTAGGAGGGACCTCCTGGATCTTTAAACTCTGTCCTTAAAATAATGAAGGAAAACTGGTTGACAGCCATCTATAAACAGACACACAGTTTTGCTGTTGGTGGACAGGTAATGAATTCCTAATAACGTGCTAAATGCACAAGCTCTTCTAACCCCTATCTGCTTTGCCACAGCATCCCTTCATAGTGGGATAATGCAAAAGAATGTTCTTATCTTCATAGCCAAAGAAAGAATATTTTTAAAATGCCACTGAACGCCAGCAGGGCCCACATATATTAAAGACATATATTGCCATCTTTGACATGACCTTGCCCCTTGAAATATTTCGTATAACCAGTAATAGATTTTTTTTCTAAAACATTTGCCAAGAATGCTTTAAATGAAACTATCATTGGGAGTCATATACGCATTTAAAAAGATTTGGGCTGCCATCCAAGAATTACATATGCCTGAAAAAAATGCTTAAAAATTGTATTCCTATATATGTGAACTGCATGGAAAAAGTATGAGCCTGTACTGGTTTCCATTACCCCTGGATTTCTTCAGTGTGGCCTACCCACACCCAAAGTCCATAGAGGAGGACCAACTGTAATACATACTGTGTCCAGTTTTCACAAGACTTGAGGTCCTGTGTCCCCTTACAATGTCATGTGTGAAAGTATAGATGTCTGTCAGTATTTGTTAACAGTCTGGCTGGGGTGTGCCTCTGTGAAGAATCTCTTACTGCCTGACGGAGATGTTTCATGGGAGCTATGGCTCTGTGAAGTATAGCTGTTAGGGGATAGTATTATCAGTCAGAATAAAGATAAGTGAGATTCCCTCAGGATCTTAAATGACCTAATGATTACTTGAAACTCATGTGGAATCACCACTGATCTGAAAGGAAATTATTTTACAGACAGTACTCCTCACTATTAATTGCTTACACAGATATTCTGATTAATTTTGGTCTTCCAGCTACCAACATAGAAACACAGAACCATAGAATGATTTGGGTTTAAAGAGACTTTAAAGATCATCTAGTTCCACCCCCCCTGCCATGGGCAGGGACACCTTCCACTAGACCAGGTTGCTCAAAGGCCCATCCAGCCTGGCCTTGATCACCTCCAGGGATGGGGCAGCCACAGCTTCTCTGGGCAACCTCACAGTAAAGAACTTCTTCCTACTATCTAATCTAAATCTCCCCTCTTTCAGTTTAAAACCATTACCCCTCATCCTATTGCTACATTCCCTGATAATGAGCCCCTTCCCATCTGTCCTGTAGGCCCCCTTAAAGGTACTGGAAGGGGCTATAAGGTGTCCTCGGAGCTTTCTTTTCTCCAGGATGAACAACCCCAACTGTCTCAGCCAGTCTTCGTAGGAGAGGTGCTCCGGCCCTCTGATCATCTTTGTGGCCCTCCTCTGGCCATGTCATGGCCACATAGTTATGAATTTTTTTCCTTATGTTATCCTTACCAGTCAAACTGGCATCAAGTTAAATCTTGGTCAGTGGTGTCTGGAAGCTGCCCTCCAACACTTCAGTTTAGGTGGTAGTACAGAGAGAGTCTGAAATCTTAGCACCTGTGCTGTTATGAAATCTGGAGAGCATGACTAATAGATCTTCACACAGTATTTCTCACCCCAGATTTCCACTTGATTTTTGTTTGATGTTGCTGGAATAACTGTCTCAGATTCATATCACTCAGTGCACTGTGAAAGTGAAAATGACTCTTACCTTTGGCCCACAAAGGCTTTTATCTTCTAGAAGCCTCTTCTTAAAAAATTACTTAAAATATTGCATGAAAAAGGAATTGTAATACGATCCTACTTTGTCTTTCTTCATAACCTTCCACCCAGTTTTGTACTCAGAAATTATACAGACTTAGTACAAATATCTCCAGGGTAGATAATTCAAATTCTGCGTCAGTAGACTTTGCCAGAGTTTCAGAAATGTCCATTAAATTTTTTTTCTGAGCTTATTCAGTGACCTCAGTCATGGAAGCTGACAGCATAGAAATTGCTATAGGCAAACTTGTATGAAAGGGATAAATTAACTGGTCATTATCTACATGAAAGTGATACTTGGGATCATAATGGGGAAAAATTAAGCCACAAAAGGAAGCAGAGGCAAAGCATCTGTAATTCAACACTAAATATCAGAACTGCATTTATTAATGGTAACAAAATAATATCACTAAATACAGTTAAAATTAAACTATTTTAGAGACATTTCAGAAAGCCACAGGATATGCTTCAAACATTACATCTAGAGTGTACAAAGCCGCACAAAAAGACAATTCAAAGTTGGCAAGGTGGCCAAAGCCACCTGCATCCAAAGGTTATCACAGCTTCCTTACAATGGGATTAACTAAAGCCTGCTGGAGATGTAGTGGTTAGGGACAAGGTGAGGGGAACTACTCCGCAGTGGACAGTAGAACATGGGAATTCAAAGAATTATCGGAGCAATGACACTCTCTGTTGCATGTGGCATCACCTAACCTATTACTGACTGTATGGGTTTGGTACAGGAAAGTGCTGAGTGGGAGAAAAGCCCCAGCGGTGCTGGTGACTGAACTGCAGCCCTAGCTCTGATTTAAAGGGTCTCGTGCCAAGTATTTGCAGTTGTATCATCACACTACTGAGGTTAACTATAACAGCAGGCTACAGGAGTGGTAGGACTTTTTGTGTTGTTTCTGGATTTATCCTACAGTTTTCTCATTTCAGCAAAAGGGCCAATGATCTCAGTCTTGGGGAATATCGCATGGAAACACACACCTGCTGACCCCAATGTAACAGCAGGATAGAAGGAGAGACAAATAGGTCAGGAGTCTTTCTTAGGGAACATGTGGTTCAGTTCAGTTCAGTCTTTTCAGGCCTGCACAGATGATCAGGATAAGGCCCTTTATGTCAACGATCATCAGGAGACACAGAGGGGAAATACTCATGGAGAGACTGGAAATTAAACTGAGTTAATGGAAGAGAACAGGTTTGCTAAATTTTCAGTCTCTTGTATGGAATTTGGTAAACTGAAAAGTTCTTGCAGTAGAATGGTTTTAACTATTTCTGGTGCCTCATTTAAATATAAGGGTGATATTTCTGCAAGTTTTTTGCATTGACCTGATTCTGCCTATTTAAGGCCACAGGAACTTCAGAAAAATCCCAGCTGTGACTGCTCCTAGGGAATTATTTTAGGAAATTTGCTTCAATATTAACAATCAGAGCAGAAATCTGCACCTTTTATTATTAGACTCTTATTGAGATCCTGGCATCGAGGATAGCATCGAGTAAGAAAAAGGAAGACATGCCCTTGATATATTTCCAAGCAGTTCCATTGTCACAGACTTATTCCCACACTGCCAGGAGGTAGATGAGTTATTCCAATAATTTATTACTCACTCTGGCTTTTTTCTTCTCTTAGGAAAGATATTTATCCCTAAAGAAAAGCCCATAGAAACCCATACAGAAGAGAAAGTGACCCTGGATCCGGAACTAGAAGAAGCCCTGGCCAGTGCTTCAGATACTGAGCTCTACGACCTTGCAGGTTAGATAATATATAGGTATGATCCTCCTACGTACCCATCCAGTTTTTCTCTGCCTGGACCTGCCACCAGGAGTGTCTCACAATCATCTCCCAAGCACCTGCTGTTTCACTATACAGACAGGTGGCCAGCCTGGGGGCCACACATTGCCCATAAGGACTTCAAGCATGACTCGATAGCTGCTGCATTTTAGACATCTCTCATCTACTTCTCATTGATGTGGCAGGCAAGGAGAGAAGATGAACCAGTTAACATGCTTTGGGGAAGGGAAGGATCAAGATGGTAGGACTGCAGGCTGGGCTGTTTGCATCGTAGTGGAGACCATTGATGTTACTGCATCCACATTGTTTGCAGCATGCTATTGCTACCTTCTCTCAACTCTGACATCCCATATCGTGGGATGAACACATCAGAGGATGCAATGGATGAAGATTCTGCATCCATGAGGAAATCTGGAATCTAACCCCTTGAATCAGAAAATTGGTTGCCAGCTGATCAGACCTGTCTAACTTCACCACTTTTAATTCATTTCCTTTAATCCAAAGTATAACCTCATGTTTTAGAGTGTGCACAAAGGAAATAATTTTGAAATGTATCCACTTGCATAAATAACATTTGAACCTACAGTATAACAAAGGCCAATCTGTAGTTCTTGAGGCGCCTGTAATTTTCACATGTTCACATCATGGGTATATCATATGTTTATGCTAGTAAAAGATTATCATCTGAATCCCTAATCTGGGAAGAAGCAAACCAGCCAGGGCTGATGAGATTAATGCCAATGGGTCATTCTAAGACCCCGCACAATCTAGTGTTGAGACCTCACCGTGGAACCATTGACATCTCCTGCCTTTCCACCCTGTTCAGAGTGGATCCTACCCTTCCCTGGGCTTTCTGAGGTCCATGGTCTATCTTTTCGGGCCACTAGTCTATATAAAAATTTGGGTGGGAGAATTTCAACTCTACTGACAATTTGTTGTTTTTTATTTGGAAAATCCAAATGGAATATTTCACCATATTAGATTAATCTGAATCTGGGTTAGATGAACATAAAACTCAAAACTCTTATATCTACTATATTGTCCTTTTAGAGGACATGATCTTGCTATTATCTTCTGTAATTCCTGGCTACACTACACATTTCTGGATGCATTAGTCTTGGCTCTGAGCGAAATGTGGTGTATTACAGGATTATAATGCAGCTGGCACTTCTTAGGAAGTCCGAAGTTCAGGGAAGGAAGTTCCAAGTTTTGCTCATCTCTGATCAGTATCCAGCCATTCATGACAGAATTTGTAGGTATCAAAGAAAAACAGCAAGTAGCACACCTACTGCCGAGAGTTCTGAAAATAATCTGTAACAGCAACTTAAGTGTCATTTGCTTACAGAATAGAGTATTTTCCATAAGAAAAACCTGGTGATAAAAGTAAAAATCTACATTAAGTTAATAACTTCTAATTCCTGCATGATTCTATAGAATAAAGTCCAATTAGATAACTTATGGAAGAAGTATCAGCAAACACAGAACAATTTATTCTTTGACACTGTGGAAGTTCATTTGAAGAAAAGATAACTCTGCACCTTCTTTTATGGAGTTTTGGTTTATTTTGTAATTTCTCTCATAATAGTTTATATCTTCACTATTTGAAGTCCTGGAATATATTCTTTTTTTCCACAAGCACGTTAGCCTCCATATGCTTCTATAAGAAACCTCAGTGTGAATGCCAATTTATTAAGTTAACCTATTGTATTAAGTACAGTCAAATTCTTCTTGGATATGCCAAACAATACAACAAGGAGCAATAGGTGGTTCAGGTTGTATATAATAGAAAAAGATCCATTAGGAGTGTAGCACTGAAACAAGTTACCCAAAGAGATTGTGGGATTTCCATCCCTGAATGTTTTCAGGATCCAGCTAGACAAAGCCATGGCTGACCTGGTTAATACTGGCAACACTCCTGCTCGAGCGGGAGGCTAGACAAGATGACCCGCAGTGGTTCTTTCCAGCTGGCATTTCTGTGATATGCATACTACACTGCTTCCTTTGTTCAAAAACTTATACTAAAATGTCTGTATCTCCAGTATTTAGACCCTTAAAGACTCTCCCTACAAGCAAGCATGACTCAGAGTTAGCATTTTATAAAGGTTTTTTTTTTGTTTGGGTAACTAAACTAGAACTTGTAGCAGGTATTTTTCTGCAATCTTTGTTCCTGCCATTAACATTGTATCCTGTTCCTGGTATTTACACATTTTAGCTGTTCTTGGAGTGCACAACATGGTGAACAACCCAAAATTTGATGAAGGAGGAGCCCGCAGTAAAGATGGAAAAGGAAGCGTGAGAAGTAAGCAAGCAGATTTCTCTTGTGGGCTATATGTCATCTTAGGGACTTGTACACCTACAGGTTGAGTGAATTGGTTTGACTTGGTGTATTGTAACTTGGCCTTACCTTGACTGATCTAATTAATCGTGAAGGGAAGCTCTTTAAAGTAAATATAATCTTAATATTCATTATCTATAATGACAACAGTACTATGTGAATAAATCATTCCTAAGGAACTTTATTTTCCTAGAGAGCAATAACTGGCTCTGCAGAGGTGCTTGACAGGATGGGAGTATTTGAGAAGCGAAGACATATATATTTTCACACCAATTTTGGCAACAGACAGAAAACATAGCAAGCTGCAGCGAAAGGGTGGCCAGGACACAGGCCAGGCCATCTCACCCTGAGTCCCTACAGTTCCGCAACTAAAGAACGACTTGTAACCACGGGGCTGGAGCATGGCAGAATCCCTGGCAGAGTCACATCTCTGACCAGAGTCACATCAAGCTGCCTTCACAGGGAGGCAGAGACTGCATTGATGTGCAGATGTTCCTGAGAGATGCCAAGCTTCGATCCAGAGCTCATCACCTCCAAGCTCTGGGATATCAAATGGGCTAAACTTTGCTTTTTAAGACAAAATTGTGGAATGCTCTTTTCTAGGGAAGCAGTACTCAAAAAATGTTTTCTCCTTTGCCAAGGACTTTCATTTCCATCCTTCTTTACTAAAGGGGAGGTGGGAAAGTAGACAGAATGTCACTTCATTTTTCTCAGGATTAAGGCTGCTCTGCAAGCCTCCCCGGTGGGGCCCTCTGCAAGCTGCCATCTATCTCGTAACAGGCAACTGCATGCATTACTAATCCACATAGATTTCAGAATATTTTTGTTGTACTAAGTCAAAATGTCAGCTATGTGAGTCAGCTAAACTATGCTCCAATCACAGACTTAAGAACCAGAAAATGACCGTCACATCACTTTATTCTTTGGTCCAAAAGCAATACTTTTCTTTAGCCAAGTGAAATACTTCAGTAAAAGAGGGAGACGTCTCAAAAGTTGCCCATCAGTGTGGCAAAAAAGCACCATTATTAAAGAAACATGATAAAACTCATGGGAAGCAACAAGAAGTAGAAAGCGAAAAATACTGCTAACTCTAGACTAAGTATACTGCCATGTTGAACCAGAGGAAGGGTGGAAGTCTCTCCCCAGGTCCCAGCTTGGCAGGGTGTTGCCACAAGTGCAAAAAATGCTTTGCTGGTTTTTTTTTTAACTTTCCATCCTTGCCTCCAAGATAGGGCAAATTCTCTATATGCATTTTACCAGTAGTTTACAATTTCCTACTCCCTACGAAGGCTGGAGTATTACTAACTGTTATTATTTTGAGGTCTCTCAAGAAATTAATAAACAAATACAACGTTCATGGAAAAAAGCAGCAGGGTGAAAATCAGCTCAAGGTTTGTGTAAGACTTCATCTCTACTAAAAGTACAAGTTCTAAAAAAATACTTGGTTTTCTTTTGGCCCATGATATGGCATGAACTTTACCCACTGCACTGAACAGCAATGTGTAGTACATTGAGACTTGAGCACAAGTCTTCAAAATCACTCACTGTCTGCAACATAAAATAAAAGGGCTTAAACTTACTTGTGGTCAGTAACATATTCCTTTCTTGCCTCTAGTGGCTTCAGTGGTCAGGGTTTATAGATTAATCTCCACAGTGACATGCGTGGGAATTAGAAGTACTAATTGTGATTTTTATGCATGTCTAAGAATATTGATAGCTGCTAGCTTCCAGCATTAAAAACTGTATCTCTTTGGAGCATGAACACTCAAAGACTTCATAAATCTTGGTGCTGGCAGACAGACTTGCTTTTCATGCTTTGATAGTTTTATTACTTAGAAAGTGCAGATGTTGCAATTTTACAAGAGCTAACTGAATTTGCAGTAAGGCTGATAGCATCAGCAGGGAGAAGGAAATGTAGGGGTCTCCTGGTCATGTTCCTTTGTGTTAGCACAGTCTATTCATAGGTGCAGGGACATCTTCCCACTAATGTAATGGGCAAGTTTTGAGCACGCCTTCCTTTACAGGTGTGAGGCAAAGAACAAAGCAGCCCTTGCAGTATATTACATCCTATACAATAGTCTTTAAAGCTGCTTTGGCTCAAATTAATGGTGCCGGCACTTTTGACATAAAAGGAGGAATTTGCCCATGACGATACTGCCCAGCCGCTGTGACCACAGCCTCCAGTGACATGCTTCTGGGTGCACCCTTGCACAGAAGGTGCAAAGGGCATGGCAGGGATAATGGGGCTAATGCTCCCATTTCCAGGTTTTGTGGTTCATATAAACCCTTTCTTGAATGCTACAGTACAAACCTAAATGGGAATTGAAAAGTCAGACCGTTAGTGATGATGTCTGTTCCTCACATCAACGTTTCATGAGATCTTGTGTTGCAGATGTGGTGAAAGGTGAAAAGGTCAAGCCCATTTTTGAGGAGCCACCTAATCCGACCAACGTGGAAGCAAGTTTACAAAGGATAAAAGCAAATGATCCCAGTCTGACAGAAATTAATCTCAACAACATAAAGGTAGATGCTGTGGTTTCATTTATGTCATCATAGGACGTTTTGTTCAAATATTTCCAAAGCTTTTGCCTTTTATCCTCAAATTTTGTCTCTCTTTACTGTTCAGAAGAAGCAGGACACATGGGAAAGGGGTGTGGAGGGAACTGTTGTAGAGGTTTCAAGGTCATCAATGCCTGATATTGAATTAGATGCCAATTAAAAGCCCAAGGGGTGACCCCCTCTGGCTGCCTTCCCTTAGCAGCCTATAAAGCAAGGTATCTCATGGGCACTATATAATCATCACCGGCCAAATTCAATTAGCCCACACCTGCAAATGGAGGAGGAGCTGGCACATGGAGACTGAGCAACCAGCAGCAAAATCAGAAAGTGGCTCAGAGATCGGTCACGCATTTGCCTTGGCCTGACCCAATTAAAGGCAGTGCTGACATCGCATCCTAGCGCAGGCCTCCACGGGTCTCTGAAGGCCACTATGAGCAGAGAACACATTGTCCCTTCTGAGATACTCTTAAAAGCATCACAGAATCACAGAATATGGGGGATGGCATCAGGGATGTTTAAATTGCATAGACTGTGGCTATTAATCAATCGGTTTCGTAATAATTAAAATCAGTGAGGTAACTGGCTTTCCTAATTATTTGGTTTATCTTTTTAATGCAGAATATTCCTATTCCAACACTGAAAGAATTTGCAAAAGCTTTGGAAAGCAACACACATGTGAAGACATTCAGCCTTGCAGCTACTCGAAGCAATGATCCTGTAGCTATTGTAAGTTTAAACACTGTTTGAAACAAACCCACAGCCTTTTTTAAGTAGGTCTGATTCTACTTTAGGATGCATTCTTCATTTTCCCTTGCAGAATTTCCCTGTTACTATGCAAAGGAGAATTGTAATCTCTTCTGATCTAACTCTATGTTCTTCTAAGCCTATTTGTGTTTTATTTCTTTGTAGGTACATGTTTTGCATATTCTCTGTTATTCCCTGAAACTTTCAAGACATTATCTCATATTCCCGCTTTCTGACCCCTCAGGCATTTGCAGATATGCTGAAAGTGAACAAAACACTGAAGAGTCTGAATGTAGAATCCAACTTCATCACTGGGACGGGTATTTTGGCACTGATTGATGCACTGAAACAGAATGAATCCCTGACAGAGATTAAAATTGACAACCAGGTAAAGAGAGCCTTGAGTGAGCCTACTTTTATCTCTTTTCTATATGGATTCCCAGAGGGTTCTCCTAGAGGGCTCTGGCAAAGTCAACGTAGCCTCTGTGGCTCAGTCATTTGGCAGCTCATGTCCCATGCCCGTGCAACCAACCAGTGGAAATCTTCTAAATAAAACCGGCCAAAGCCAAATATAAAACTCAGAGCAAAGTCTCCAGGGACAGGATCCTCTTTGTAGTTTGCAGCACAGCACTGAAATACAACCACTTATTTCTCTCTCATATGAAAACCAATATTTTTGTTTCTTTTGGGGACGTTTCACCACATAACTGACAGAGGCAGCAGCTGGGGACAGCTGTAGAGATGGAGATTGCCCAGATGCTGGAAGAAAACTCCAAGATTCTCAAGTTTGGATACCAGTTCACAAAGCAAGGTCCAAGAACCAGGGTAGCAGCAGCTATCACTAAAAACAATGACCTGGGTAAGATGCTACTACATTACTCATCATTTGTTTATGCGAGCCAAGCCCTGACCTTCCTAGACACATCTCTTCCTGTCTGCACAAGACTGAATTTTAACTCTACAACTTTCCATCTGCTATATGTGAGGGGTGATGCTTAGCTCCACAGACTCTAGACTAGACAACAGCAAAGATCTTACTGTGATTAGGAGCCACTATTCTCCTTCTCCCGCTCCTTTTTGGAAGGGGAGTTACTTCAGCCTTTTCCATGGAGTACCCTGGATTTCGAGCTGCCCTGTCAGCTGTTCTGGCCTGTAAATAGAGAGCCAAACCCATCCTATTTGTTCAGTCCCCACTTCTTTGCCCTGCTCATGACAGACCAAGCCTGCCCAACCAACAGAACAAAAAAGACTTTCCTGCCTGCGTGACCAGGTACACGCAAAGACAATAAAGCTTTCCAAGTTTTACCTGAGGGTGACATGCTCTGCTCTGTGTGCTCAACACACAGAATAAGAAGGAGATGACTAGGCAGGAGCAGTTTACAGTAAGAAAGGAAAAAAATACTAACTACGTGTTCTTAATCAATTCTACTTCAAAGTGGGGTGTCAAACCATGATGCCTTTGCTGGCTTCAGCTTGGGTTTCTCTGTGTGAGAACTAAGATAAAAGTTGAGCTAGAACCTATTTCTTTCACACATACTTTTATTTTTTTGCAGTTTTAATTTTTAGCAGTACCTAAGCATTCCAATGGTATACCATTGGTCCTGAAACTATTAGTGTCCCAGAATGGTATTTGAAACATCCCACCAACAAAGAGAGAAAGACCTTTTTTTCTACTATTTAACGAGTTGCCATTAGACATATGTCCTGTACCTAATCTTCATTTTCCTGCTTTTGTATTGTATGGTTTTGTTCAAGATTTAGTAGGACAGACTACCTTAAAGAATTCAATAAAATAAAATAAATGAAGCAACAAAACACTGAAAGCAGTCACAAGTGACCGATGTTACACTGTAAGCTTTGGAATAATGCAGTCTGCCGAGAAAGTACCATGAAATAAACCTCCTGATAGTAAAGTAATGCAATGTTTGTAGTAATACATTGTTGTTATTGACTTCCTGTAGTGAAAAGCGTTCATTCATCCAGTTTTACTGCTTTTGTTCTGTCCTTCAGCAGTTCAATATCAGACACAGGACATGACAGTTTGATATAACACCAAATTTTGTATCACACGAACAGGAGAACCTCACTAATCTTATCTGGCCAAGTCAGAGAACATTCAATACATTTTTATTAGGGTATGGAGTAGCAAATGGTGCCTGCTCTATACCAGCTCTAATGTATCCTAAGTGCTATAAAAATTCACATGGGTCTGCTTGTCAAAATAATCCTGCCCATAACACAAAGCTCATCACCATCTGCTTTGCTAAATGGCAACTTCAACCTACTTGGTTTCTAGTGAGAATCCAGAGCTAATTAACTTACCATTAGATGGCTGATGCAATCAGAGCATGTGAAGTTTAAACAGATAATTTAAGGTCTAATATGATGTTTTCCTTGTTGCCAATACTCATTGATATCAGCACTTATGAGTACTTCAAATTATTTTCTAAAAGGTTATGATTATTGCTTACCTATATAGAATACACTTGTGCAATTACAAAAGTTACTACGTTTTGATGCCTAATGCTTAAATAATCCAGATCACTGCCATGCAGACTTAAACAGACCAGTATCAACTTAGCTGGAACACAATGTCTTTTAAAAGAACAATAAAACCTATAAGAAAAACCTAAATGGAGCCATTGGGAGGAAGAACTGGAAATGGTGATTTCCTCATCATCTAAAACCTTTAAGTCAGAATCTGATTTTTACAGAAAATGTATTGATATGAACTTTTGGTGAAATTCTACAGGCTGTGATACAGAAAAGTGCAGTTTAGATACAATTGTTTTGTTTAGTATTAAGGTCTGTTAATTATGGCATTTATGGACATAACCCTGCTGAGTATTTCTTAGGAGCTTCTTCCTTCTTATTCATGTTACTAGCAAGGGAGTGTGTCAGTGAGAAAAGTCCTTAGACTCTCAGGAAAGCAATAACAGCTTTTTTCTTGTTTTATTGGTCTAGTTCGTAAAAAGCGGGTGGAAGGAGAGCGGCAGTAGCCACGCTATAGAGGATGCGAGGCAAGATTGGAGGCACCAACAACTGCAATCTCAAAGTGCTCACTGGTCAGAAGGGAAAGCACTGGAAAACCATTACAATGGGAGTTGCTCGTTTCTGTTAATGTCTCTTTTTAACCTTGAAACACAGTCTGTTCTTTTTTTTTAACTTTCATGGTTAATTTAATTTTTATGAGAAAGATTCATAGTTGGTTTGATTTTAATGAAAAGAATGTTTTGCAATATCTGAAGCCAATATGCAGAATCTTAATTGTGTTACTAAGCATAACATCTAGTGACTCTGATCCTTATTTTAGACACTTTTTGATATGCTAAAATATGAACTTGTGTGTGGATAAGGGATTCTCTGCTGAAAATAGAAATTTTAGGGCCAACTTCTGCAATGCCTTATGTTTGTGAATAATCCTTACTTCTACGTGTATAGTCCTGCCGAACTGAATCCTGCGATGGGATGCTCCCAGGAGTAGAACTAGTAATGCCAGTAGAGGTTTGCAGGATCACACTCTTGAGCCTCTCTCCTGCAGCGGGACCTGGGCAGCTGGAACCGCATTGGCACAGCGCCCTTCTACCTTCTCAGGCCTCCACCCGTCCAGGTCCAAGTGCAGGATCACACCTAGACATATAAACATTGTCAAAGCCTACTTGTTTACATAAGCTTAGGTTAGGTGGATCATTTCACAATGTTACACTGATATTTGTTATCCTTACTCCACATTGTACAGTAATATTAGTGCTGCCAATCCTATAGACTTTGAATGTTTGGGGTTTTTTTCTAGGCCAACAGGTTTTTATTTGCTACTAGAATGCTCAGTTTACAGCTATTAATCTTAATCTAAACAAGTATTCTGAGCAATATTTGTTTTACTTTGAGCCATGCATTTGACTTTTTTTAGTTCTGGTATTTATGTACATTTATTAGTATTATAGAACTGTTCTCAGGACCTTTTAGATGAAGATTAATTAAATAGTTAATCCAGGAGAGCAGCTGTGCTACCAGCAAAAAACATTAAAGGGGTAGTTGTGACAGCTACATAACTTTACATTTATAGGCTCCCGTTTGGGTTTGTCCCTGTATCACATGGCACTTAGGTATTCATATCAGTGTTCAGCTGAATAAGGGCAGATTTAAGCATATGCAAAAATGCTTTGCTAAATCAGGGCCTTAACTCAGATGCTGGACATAATCTTAACCCAGGGGAAAACACTCGGGAAGCAGCAGCTAACCCCAATGCTCAACAGCATCAAAATTTTAGTAAGAATTCAGTCTGATGTTTCATTTTGTGTATTTTACAGACTAAAACTATTCTCTACCACTGTTTTATCACTGCCAACAGTTGTCTCCGACTAACAGCCAGAGGTTCATTTTGGATACACGTAAGCATGCTGTAAGAGCTCAGGGAGACTCGGGTTAGGTGTGTCACACATCCCAATGCTTTCAGAAAGCTGCAGAAATGCACCTGGGCCTAGCGCTGCTCCCTGGGAAACACTAGCCTCTCCTCTGACAGCTCCTCTGGGACACCAGGGATGAAGCACTGCTTCCTTCATCTGGGTGATGGGACAATGCTGGAGGTCAGGGTCACTCCTGACCCAGGGCCAGAGCTGTGAGCCACTGTGCAGCTGGGCATCCAGGGATTAGAAACCGCGGGAGCCCCGAAAGCAGGCGGTACTTGTTGGACATAGTTCCCTGCGGGATGTTTTCATGACCAGTGCTGGGGTGCAAGCTAACGGGATGAACCCTCCCTCCGTGCCTTTTGTAACGGAAATGAGTAGGTCCAAGGCAACACTTTTGCTGTTGGATACTGGTCTTCATACTGGTGTCCAAACTGAATAACATACACTTAAATCCCACTTAAAATAGTTTGCTGAAGTGGTCTGCTGGGCTGGGATGTAAAGTGCAGTATCCACAGTTTACTTCCCTGGAGAGCTCCCAGTCTTTACAATTTCCACTTCCCCCTCCCTTCCTCAGAATAAGGCTGAAACCTTTGCTTTGCAAGTAAAAAACACAACACATGGGAGACTCTTGCTGAGATTTTCCCTAGATCCACACAGGATTTGATGTGAAAAACTTTGATATCCCATTAAAAAAAATGCCAAGTTCTATAACACAGTCATAACTCTGCATGGGCTTAAATAAACAGTCCTTGAAAACCATGTGGATCACCAGGGGAATACTGGGCTTTGCAGCACCAAGTCTCATGGGTAGGAAGAAAACTCCCAAAACCAAAAGATTAAGGTCACTGCCAAACTTCAGTGATTAGAATCACTCCGCCCCTATTTTCTTCTTCTTTTCCATTGATCCAACTAAGGGAATCCCAACTATCAATCAATGTTTTTAATGTATTTTGAAGATTTTTTTTTAATGGTTACTTTATTTTTTTTTTTTTAAAAAAAGGGTGGTACGTGTATGTGTTTAAGGGAAACAAGTGCAATCCAGTTCTAGTCTTAATTGCCATTTAAAGTGTTGGTATTTGCATGCAGCAGTTTTACAAGGATGGATTGGTCTGACTGCTTCATGATGTCTGCAGCATTTCATCCTGTACAGCTTTGCTCAGAGCCACACCAGTGGTTGTATAGTCAGGTGGCTCCATCCACGTCAGCTACCATTTGCATCATGGACCAAGGTACCTGGCTGGGGAAGGCCCTGTGTGCTCTCTGTCCCTTCTTCTGCCGTGCTCTTTGCACAGGCATGTTTCTTCTGAAGGGAGGATTGCTCAGGCACTCCAGAGCATCATCTCCAACACCAGCCCCACCATGCAGTAGCAGACAGTCCCCCGGCACCTTGTGGCGGGGGATCTGGGAGGTCTGGCTCCTTCCAGCAGGCATGAGGAGAACTCCTAATCCCTGGCCATTTTCGCCAGGCACCTCCTGACAGCCCCTTTGGTGACCAGGGACATCTCTGTCCTGCCTCTTCTGTGTACTCCACACAAGGGCTTGGTTGTCACCTGGCCTTCAGCATCACAAATCAAACACTGCAACAATATAAAGATCTGTTTCATACAACAGCAGCACACAGTGGTGATGCTTGAAGGCAGATTTTCATATTAATATAGGATTATTTAGCTGGTTAAAAATCTCTGCAACTAACATGAAGGGGGTCAGGATGTGACTAGTTATTTTAAATTCTACTTTCAAGCAACACCTGGTATACTCAATGATGAACAGGAAACAGGGACAGAAAAGTCCTTTTTTCTTAAGTAAACATTCAGGAGTAACTTTGCCTATTTTTGCACATTGCTTCTCGTGTTGACAGCTTCAGTTTGGTTTGTATTTTTTATATATTTTTTCATGGAAAAGCTCAACTTTGTGCGTGTCCTAACATATATGTGAATCGTAGCGTGCACTAAGGACCATATGTGTACACATATAACTCTAGATGAAGATGTTATCTCTGGAACAAAAGTAATTGCATGCGCACAGTGTGGTGCATGTTACTCAAGAGGAAGGGAACTACCATGCTATGTAACAGTGACTCCCCAGCATTGTGGTTTTTCTAAATAAATCTTCATAAAGGATTTGGCTTTTGTGATTTCTCATGGTTTTGTGCCTTGAATCAAGCTTCCCTTGATGCTCTGACATCAGATTAAGCAGCTTTCTCTAGTGTGGCTCTTGCAGCTTTCACTCATGTGGATTATCTGCCAGGTTTCACCTTCTCTTTCCCCCACATTATGTGCACTGGGCTGGAGCTCTGTGAATGATGGTTGGGTGCTCCAAACCAGGATTGGGAGCAGAGAAACCTGGATTCTTCTCCCAGGTTTAACAGACCTCCCAGATTTAAAGCAAGTTCATCATACCTGTCCATGCCTCAGCTTGCACACTCTAGCATCAACCTAATACTTTCCTGCCTCCCAACTCAGCGAACGCTTGTGAAACTCTGAGCTACTCAGAGGAAGATGCAGCAAGAAATGCACTTTTTTCCAAAAGAAAAAAAATCGGAAATGAAAACCTCCCATTTTCAGCATGTGTCACTATCTGAGATACTTTGGATCAGATTTCTGTGATGCATCTAGATATCTAAAACTGCACATGAAAACTCATGATATTTTCAGGAGTGACTAGGTACCAGCTCTCACCAGCTGCAAACTAGATACACAAGATACATAAATTCCTGTGCTTAGACACCTGCATACCATAAGAATCTGGCTCAGGCACCCAACCCCCTTTTGGGAACTTACGTGCTTTTGAAAATTATGCCCCATATC
This sequence comes from Charadrius vociferus, assembly GCF_000708025.1. Lineage (NCBI taxonomy): Eukaryota > Metazoa > Chordata > Aves > Charadriiformes > Charadriidae > Charadrius > Charadrius vociferus. Next base: position 899,431 of record NW_009648526.1, on the reverse strand, counting down.
CCAATACTAGACTGTATTACTAGTGTTCTTTTATATTTTTTTAACATATGCCATGGCTCTAAAAATAAGCAGACAGTGAAAAGTGAAGACAACCAAAAAGCAGAACTCTTATTCTACAATGCTTCATATTTTCTTTAGCTCTGGTTTCAATTTTTACAGCTCTGAAATTATGTGACAACAAAGCAATAATAGATGTCTGCAGGTTGCTGTTCTTTTTTGACGTAAAAAATGAGTGCAATTTATAAAAGGTTGCTGCCATTGGAGCTGCACAGACTGGATTTTTTGTTTCCTTCATCACTAACTCAGGGAAAAGAGATTTCACTGTTTTGCGAAATTTAGAATCCAATTCAACTGTGTGAAACTGGATGCATAAAATCAGTATTCTCTGATCAGGGCCTTGCATCCAAACCATAGAAGAAGCATGGTATCAAATTATTCTTCCTCAGGTAGCTTCTGCTCAAGAAGCCTGCAAAGTGGGCTTTCTTGTGAGCATCAGGTAGAGGCACTTACTTCTCCACACAGTGTCTCAGCAATCTTCGCTATGGTGCCTCATTAGCATTTGGCACTGAGAACATCATACACAGATTTCTTCCAGGGTATACACAGCTCTAAGCTTCAAGGGAATCAAGCGCCTTGCAGAGTGCCTAAAGGCATAGACCGAGTTAATGAACTGTTAAGCTGACCCTTAGAACTTACCCTGCACATTAAAACACACTGCAAAATACATATAACTACACATGCATAAAGACAGTTAAAAATGAAATCTCAGAACATCTCCCCACAAACAATGTGCTCTCTGCAATCCCAGGGAAGTTCAGTTTACCCACAGAGACACAAAAAAATTTCCTGACCCATATAAAGACCGCCTTTACTTATGTCAATACTTTAACTCTTAAATCTCACAGTTTCTACTTTTCCTCTTTTGCATGCCAAAATAACGAACAGGAGACTTCAAGAAAATGAGGAAATCTCATAGTGAAAGAAGAGGAGGTATCTGTGTCCCAGTATGTGGTTCTGCTGGGATTTGCAGAGCCTAACATCAGAGGGAGTGCTCATGGGAACTATGCAGAGCAATTCCCAGATCCTCAGTCATAAGGGAATCAGCTGCAGAGAAGCTCGTAAGGTCATGCACCCCATTTCCTATCTCCAAGATAGGGTTTTATTTCTACATACTGCACAGCTTTTGCAAAAAGACTGGTTTGGGTCCTGCATCCCTTTCATTACAAGGCTTGTGTTGCAGTCCCTTGGAATTTTGACTACGAATGCAATATATGCCAAGGAACACAGATACTGTACCCCGCCTTCTCACTCTGAACCTTTATTTTAGGAATCAGCTTCTTCCCTTGCCTCTGTTTCTTTTCAGGATGAAAATTTCGTGTACAAACAGTTGAAAAATAACTCATTTACAAAAAGAGGATTGATATTATTCTTACAGTCTCTGAGCATGCATCTTCATATCTTTCCTATTTCAATCCACTAACTCCTTTCCCAAGCCTGAGCAACAGCAGTGCAAACCCCAGGTGCTTCATTTTCTACAAGGAATGGCTGGGTCAGTCTCCCCATAAACATGATCGGGAGTGACAGCCTGAACCGCATCAAGCCGCATTTACCACTGGCCATCAATCTCCCCCTGCTGCCATGCAGAAGGTCCCTGGCTTGTGTTCTTTTGATGCATCTACGCAAAAGTCAGATCTCCCCAATTTTGACTGATACAGAGACTCCAGGGAGTTTTAATACAACATCAAAGAAACTGAGGTGCCAGCTAACTAAATTTTCTGCCACACTGCGGTAGCTCTGATCTGTCTGTCCATGTGTTTCTCTAGCCACGGTCAAGAGCTCTGTACTCTGTGCCCAGTGGCTGCTGCCAAACCTGCAGAAGGCTGGCACCCAAATGCAACGCGTGGAGAGCACTGATGCTGGGCAGGGAGACAGGCGAGAGCTCTGCTGGCTGTGAGGATGTTGGACAGCAGCCACTGCGCCGTGCAGCTCTCAAATCAAGATTTTAACTATTTTTATAGAGGGCAGCATTTGCACATTAAAAACAACCACCACCAAGGAATCTCTGTCATTCTAATCTGTTTCAGCTATATCAAATGTTCGTCTATGTCTGAATGGAGCAGAACGGTCAATGGCACTTGAGGTTTCCTATTTGAGGAAGAGGAGGAAGGGGAAAAACAGCAGAATTGTGTTCAGCTGGTTTCCAGCCACAGCAAAGTGCTTTAAATATTCATGCTTTTCTTGTCCATTCCAGTAAAGCTGATGAGCACAAACAAAAGCAGCATGTGAAGGGCCTCCCTTAATGAGGGTTTGTTTATTTCTTATAGCCAGCTGCCTGACTTTATTGAGTCTGAGGTTAGGTAGACTCATTCAGTGAGCAAGGGAGGAGAAAAAAGGCTGTCAGATAAAGCAATTGCATGTATTGTTTCACCCTCGATCTTTTCGGATAATGACTGCATTGATAATACATTGAACAGAATCTGGAAGCAACGTTTCGTACTTGCAAATTGTTTATTTCCCAGCTGTCACCACAGGTGCAGGTCACCTAAAAGCTGCTTAGACTCTCGATCTATATTGGTGAACACTATATATAAAGAACTCCCCAAACTTGAGAATCTTGCAGTAATTCTGCCACTTGTGCATGAAAGGGTTATATACTCATCATCTGTCTAAATCAGCATTAAGGGCTTTCAGATGATGATGGTGGAGAAAGAGGTCACTGTGTACAAGCGTCTGGTGAACCAGGGCGTTGGCATTCTTGATTAGTTAGTACTCCAGCAGTGCTGGCACACTGCACACACTGGTGTTAGTCACCCACATTAAGTAGGTTGCTTAGAGGTCGAATGGGCTTTCTCATTACAGTTCACTGAACTCCGCGTTCAGGAGCAGAAACAAGAGACAAGGGCAGGATCTGCCAGCGAGGCTCCCCCTGCAGCCTCCCCCCCCAGCTGCCTGGCCCCACTAGGCGGCACAGTCGCTCTACTCCATTCCTGTATTTTTTCCTGCATGCTTTTAGGCTGCTTGGGGGGGAAAAAAAGCGTCATTAAATGTATCAAGCTCACTAGAAAATAAGGATAGCCCCTCAAAATAATCTCCTTTAAATTTTGGTCTTCAGAACTGATTGCTCTGTGGCTGCTGATTAAAGCTCCAGTTAAGCTCTCTCCATCTTTACACTCCAAATGCACTGGTTGATCCAGGTTAACTACTGTGACATCTTCTTAAATGCACTGCAGGGAGGTTTATGGCATCTCTTCTGAGCCTGGAATAAGGTCAAGAGCACTTCTTATGAAGCTGGACCTGGTTATCACACATTTAAGTTGCTTCCCTTATCATGCTTTTTTTTGCAGAGTACTGATCTCATATATGCATTTGTAGAGAAAAAACAGAGTGCCTGACAGAAGGGAAATGGAAGTTTGATGGTCATAAGTGGACAGAAGTGCTCAGCTGCTGCGACAAACCCAGCCAGCAGGGACATAAGCAGTTGTGCCACCTGCCAAGAGCTGGAGTCCCTTCCAGCATTAGAGATTCATAGAGTTTGAAAGATCATTTCCATGATGAGAAAGACTGAAGGTTTAAACAAAGAAATATGATGACATTTAAAGAAAAACACATTTGCTTCCATTTGGTATACATTTTTCATTGAAATGAGACAGTTGTACTTAATATCTTCTAGTTATTTCCTATTCTATTTTTGTAATCCAATTAAAAATATGATTTCCCTTCACTCTTGTGAAGCTTTCAAACTGACTCCATAATTAAATGAACAAGTCAGAACAAGTTACTTTGAATATTTGTACAATGGAAAACACACTGTTTCCAAGGAGAAGGGGCATGATCCTTCATGCCCTGAAGTCAGCCGGGACTCAAACCTGCACACAGCAAGTGCCGAGAAGAGCAGCAGTCCCCAGAGACGCCTGCTGAAATACCTGCTGGTCCTGTGAAGGACTCACTGGGCTGCCTTGCTAGCTTGGAGTCAGAATGAATCACTGTAAGAATATCCAAGGAGGAGATCTGGGTTCTGAGGAGGAGACTTGCAACAGGTTTTGCTTATTGTTTTTCCACTGATGCACACAGTCATTGTAGCATTCAGCTGTGCCACTCATATCAGTGTCGGATAAGCTGTCACCAAGGCCACGTATGTACTTAATCACCCTGGTGATACAGGTCACGGCTTTGCCCATAAGTTACTGTCAGCTCCTTCTGCTTTGAAACTGCTTGTTGCTTTATAATAATGATCCTATTTGGTCTCATTTTTCCCATAAGAGGGACTATGGGGCCACCTAATCTGACCTCTTGTGTACCTGACATTCGTAAATTGCATACCAGTACCCCACCTATAATTTAATCAGGGCAAATACTTGCATCATCTAGAATAAAACAAAAAAGTTGAAACTAGAACTGTATTCCAGAGAATAAGTGATGCAATGGCAGGAATGACTTAGGTACGACATATGCAGGTATTTCCACGTGCTGAAAGTAAAATCCACCTGCTACAGAGGAAGTGAAAAGCCTAAGGTCTCTGTCAGCTCAGCTGGGGTGGAGGGATGTCAGCTCAGAGCTGGTGATTAAGTTTACCTCTGGGCAAATGAGCAGTTTGGCACACAGGATCTGCCAGAGATACTAAAAAAGCATTGGCATCGACCTTCTGGATCCTTTTCCGGATGTTCACACTGAGCCCAATCATTCACTCTGCTTGGAACTTAACAAAGGAGACCTCAGCAGGCTAATTTACTTGAAAATGTTTCAACCCGTGCCAAGCTAATCAGCCCTCTGGATGACCCTTTGAATCTCCTCCCCTGAAGAAAGCTGCTCTGAAATGAAAGAGAAATTTACCCCCAAAAGAATTCAGATACCATAAAGGGTACATACAGTAAAACTCTCACCTCAGCTCTGAGGAACCTGGCACTGTACAATCACAGTTTAACCTCATCACCATCCAAGTTAGCAAGCACCTTCCAACTGCTTTCACTCAGATCATGCCCAGCACCTGCAGTAATCATCAGCGTGCTGACGGTGCCTAAGCAGACTGCACCTACCTTGTAGGAGTTTAGAATAAACACTGCTACTAGGCTGAGCTATATCTGGAAATCCTCTCTTATCTGCTGTACAGGACACAAACGGTATTCCAACGCTGTGAAGGAAAGCCCCAGCAATAAGCAAGTGACTGCCCATCCTCGCCTGCTCATTGGCACAAAATCCGGTTTAGTCCACCGGCTTTTAACAGGGAATGCACATGTACTCTGTTGGAAATGCCACAGTCACCTACTATTAATTAACATCAACTTATTGCAAAGGC
>NW_009648526.1:874787-894095 GCF_000708025.1 Charadrius vociferus | reverse complement strand
GGGAGCTGTGACACAAGTGCTGGCATTCAGTGGGGTGCCCTGCACGGTGCAGCTCCCCACTCCCCCCCTGTGGCTTTGGGTAGGTTAGTACTAGCAGCTGCTTGGCCAGGGACAGAGAGCACAGCAGGTCTGCCTCCAGTAACGAAGAAGTCACAGGATGACAAACGAGTCACTTAAAGTTAACTGAAGAGGGAGAGGAGGCAGGACTAGATTTGGGCTGAATATGTGGGCCTCACTGTGAATGCATTGAGATTTTTGCAGAGCTAAGGAATACATAAAGCACATAAATAAATACTTTTAGGGTGGTGCATCTTTATGCATTTCTCCAAACTGGGCATTAATGGCTACCTCAGGTTACTGATCCCCAGAATATCCCCTCCATTGTCATCTCTACACTTAGAAAACAAGCCTGCATTAGAAGCGGTGGCTATCAATTGCACTCCCCCTTTGACAGGCATGGGTGACATTGCAATTTTTGGACCATCTTCAAATCATTAATAAATCATAGTTTGCTTCACTTTGCCAAACAGTTTTGGTGCAAACATTTAAAATTACTCAAACAGCAAGTACTGTATGCATCCTTAACACAACTACAGAGGTAGAAACTGCGGCACAGGTACATTCAATACTTTTTTCCCCCTTCACCCAACAAAATGTTAAAAATAGAAGTCCCCTTGACATTTCCTGTAGCAGCTCCTGTAGAGCCTGATGCACTACCCTGTCAATGAAGATTTATCCACCAGTCATGCATTTGTTTTCCAGTGGAGCTCATTGGGGCTGCAGTAATACTTCTCCTTCCCCTCCGATCTCTGCTGTGAGTCACTGAAGCCTTCGCTCACTGCCTGGGTAGGAGCAAGAGCAGCGTCCCCCTCTCTGCACACACGCAGCCAGGCACCCCAGCGAGGCAGAGGGGAGCAGGAGGAGGCAGAGGGGAGCAGGAGGAGCATGACTCAGGCTGGAGCATCCAGGGGCAGTGCTGCCATGACAACTGTGCTTTAACCACTGGATTACTCAGAATAGGCAGCCTTTAATTAAGGGCTTGATTCTCACTCCTTCCTTTCTACCACAGTCGCAATATTTACTGCAGCCCCTAGGCAAGCCACCGAAAGACTTGACAGCCAAGAGCAGAGACTACAGCCAGTCCAAATAGCATATGGGAAAAAGCCCTGAGCTTCAAGGAGCACTGATGAAGCGGGGCTGAGTACAGCTGCTGGCGTGACCGCTGCCAAGGTGATGGACACCAAGAGGCCTAGAGCCTGTGTGCTCATCACTAAAGGACCTCAGTCATTGCCAGCACCTGTCAGCCTCTAACATGCAGAAAGTCCCTCCAGCATCAGAGCAAGGAAGGAAAAGATAGACCTGGAATCGGAAGCTCCCAAGCATGCCCTTGGCTGTAACGTGGATCATGGGAGGAAGAGGTCAGGGTTTGTCCACTGTCCTCCCACTGGGATTACTGAGACCTACCACAAATAACATTGCATCTTATGGTAGATGGACAGTAGGCCACTAAGCTTTAGGAATCCAAAGATCATAGGCTAGAAATCACTGTAGTACAGAGTTCAAAATTGAAGACACCATTGGAAATGTTGGGTTGTGTTTTTTTTTTGCTGTTTCAGTATTAGGTGAAAGTCTACACAAGAACTCATTCAGGAAAAAGAGATGCAAAATCAAAGACAACAAGAAAGGCTAGCCCTCTACATGCTTGTAATTTTTAGCAATTAATCTTCTGAAACACTTTATAACAAAGGAAATTCCAGTCATAGCATGCACTACAAGAAGACATGAATCCAGTCTGGATGCTAAAAGCCATTTTTTAATATAGCAAAATCAACTTGGGACAAGCTATACAACAGGTACTGTAAAGATTCACTTTTAATGACGAGCAATGGAAACTCACAGCCTGGAGTAATACACCACCCTGTAAGTTCTATAAACTAAATAACTAAGTGTGCAAGGAAGGCAAGAACATACTCAGAAAAACAAACAAACAAACAACAAAAAAAGACCCCAACGATCAAAAACCATGAAGCAATTTTCTTTTTCAGATGTGAAAACCTGCATTCTCACAGGCCTGATTTAAGCATTTTTAAACTCATCTCTAAATCATTGCATAGCCAGAATAGCACATTCCCATTGTAAGTATTCAGAACCATTCAGCTGTATCCTGTTCTTCCAGTAGAGCTGAATGGAGCAACACCACTATTCCCTGAGTATGTGGCCTTTGCACAGTTACCATTACAGGTTTTTAGGACTGGCTCCTCAGTGATGACTATTTCTAACAGCTGAAAGATGGATTCATCCATTCTTAATCACAAGGTCATTACATATACCGCAACTATATGCATATGGTCACTGATGCTCATCCCACCTTCAGATACATCACCAAAAGAAGTCTCTATTCACATTACAGAGCCCAGATCTCCTCACTGATTCTTTGTACTACCTGTCCAGTTAATACCCGCTGCTTCCAACCATTTTTATGCTGCCAAGGAAAGGGCTGCAGATCTACTAGAAGCAGTAAATGGCACTGCACCAAGAATCTCCATTTTCCCTTTAACTAAAAGCACTCAAGATGATCTCTGCTTTACATGTATAAAATAGGTTTAAAAATGGTTCTGCTAATACATACAAGGTATGCGATACGAAGCAAGCGAATGAGACCAGCATTGTCCCCCTAATTGCCTGATGTCCACAGCAAGACAGGATCTGCAGTGTAGGGGACATAACCACAGCTCTGTTCTTTCAAGACCTTACAATTTGACTTCAGGGTTCAAAGTCTGAAGTGTTTTTCCCTTAATGTAGACAGCACAAAAGACTTCTCCAGATACAGCCAAGCCTTTAGCTAAAAGCTGTAGCTTGTGAAGAGCTCCCTATTTTAATCTCAGCATTGAGTGATGTAAATCAGCATCTGGACTTCCCCCTCTACCCCACTCCTGAGATGCTGTTGACTCTGTCCCCCAGAAAACACTTGCCTAAGGTTCAGGGCTCCTGCTGACCCTGCCTTACTAAGGCCAAATGACTGAACTGCCCAGAAGAAATTCCTGAGGATAGTCTAATGAGCTGAGGACTTATTTTAGCTCAGGGAGGAGCAGGGACACATTCCTTCTCCAGAACATCACTTTCTCTTGAATGAGAGTTGTAGAGAAAAGCCTGTCTGGGTGCAGACGAAAAACATGACTAACAAAACGTTCTCTCCAATGAGAGGACATTTTCTTGACCTGCCCTTCATACCTGAGACACAGTGGGGTTTGATGTCAACAAGGTAGAACTAACCTATTTACAGGTATTGTTGCCAGGATGATACAGGGAAGATTAAACTTATTCTTCAAAATGACCAGTCCAGTTGTAATAAAGAACATCAAGCTCTTGTTTTCTGATCTCATTCCATTTACATATGAAAACTGGGAGAAGAATCATGACTATAATTTGAAGCCAGTTCAGACTGATTTGAAGGTTTGACTTGAAGACAGACTAATCAGAGCCCATGCTCTTGTTAGGAGGCAAAATATAAAAATAGGTAGAAACTGATGCTGTTCATGGTGACAGAGTGGCCTGACTCTCCTGAAATTCAGTGTAAACAGCCACCCACCTACAAGGACCAACTATGCTGCTCTGTGTAACAGCACAGCTGAAACAATAGCAGCCTCATCCCCAAACCACCACCCAAAACACAGCCACACACAGGGAAGACTGAGTGAGACAGAGGTCACTATAAGGAAATGCCTGCTCTGCCAAGATCTGTGTTCGTGACCACTAGAGAGCCTGAGAGAATACAGACAACATGGAAGACCAACATGGATCTATTAACTTAATAGCTGTATCTTAAAATGAAACTTGACGGACTGCCAGTGAAGCTAAGGTAGATTTTGTGCACAGATGATATGCTGGCAATAGAGATGATGAGCAGAAATCCTTGCAAGCAAAAACATTTGCTAAGAGAATTCCAGATTAGTGAATGTCGTTAGAAAAGTGACTGAATTAAAAGTAGGGCAAAATGTCGTCCACTGCAGAGAAATATAGTTTAGTGTAATCACTTTTGGAAAAATAAATTCAATCCCAGTCTAATCCTCATAGACTTCATCTTTGATATGTCACCTCTGAATACACATTCTACTTGATTTACTCGTTTGCCAGATTTAACATTCAACAACAGAAGCCTGCCTATTTACAGAGCCAGGTCAGGAGTTGGTGATGAGGAAACAGAACTACAGGATGTTACAAAATGGACCTAGGGATGTAGTCCAAGTGATGATGAGTAATGGTACCTACTTCTTCAGATATACGTCAAAACCAACCACCATTAAGAGGTTTGGACTGTTAATCTTAAGATTTGCAATGCTGTTAGTTTTTAAGTTATTCAAGGACAGAAAGAGTTATGATTCATAAAGAAGCTTTTAAGAAGATGAGTCTAAGCCCTGCACTGGAACAGCTCAGGTAGTGCTTTCACTATAGCTGAGTCAATCACTCGGGTCAATTAAAAGCTACAAGACTAGCTCTAAAGATTGCAAGTGCATTTGTAACAGCTATTTATATTTAACAGAGCCTAGCAGCCTGAGGCTGAATGGGAGGCCCCAGTGTGCCATGTAGAGCCCAAATATCTAGCAGAAGCATAGTTACCATTGCAAAGAGATTAGAAACTAAACCAGCAGTTTTATTATCCCTATTTTAGAGTTCAAAATTACAAACACATGTCTGGCTCCATTGTACCTAATGTATAGAAGCCCAGCGGCATTTACCTTCACGTATTCTGTTCTCTCCGGTGACCTCAAGCCCAGGTACTTCTTAAAGCAACTTCAGTCTGACAGGACCAGCCCAGGCAAGACTGACTGCCCAGGGACCTCACTCAGCCTCCACAGCAGAGCAAGGACTCCTCACATCCTGGTCCTCACCCGCTGATCTCCACAGAAACCCTTCTTTCTTTGCAGGTGCTTTCCCCACTGAAACCCCATAGAGGTGACCAGTACCATCACAGCCACTGACCTACAACTCATAAGCAGCTGCAGTCCTACTTTTCTGGAGAAAGATCTGCTTGAACAAACTCAGGTTTCTTGTTTCCACTTTCAGATTTAATGTAAATACAAAACCAAAACATCAAGTCCTTTTAATCAAGAAAAAGAAGTCTACAAGTTTATAAACAAAAGCTGAAAACTGCTGTTTTTTCAGGACACTGAGGCACTGGAGAATATCACGTGTATTCATGGCGTGGATTATACAGAGAATTAAAAAATCAGTAACTGGAAAGTAGCATTTCTTTAATTTGACTGTTATTTTTTTGGACAGAAACAGACATTTAAACTATTTCCAAAAGGGCCAATGCTGAAAGTGCTTTCCGACTCCTACTTTGAAGCAAGTCTAATAGCTGCAAACACCATGGATTTAAAAGGTCACTGCGTAATCCAATCTCAGTGATTAACATTTTCCTTTGTAGTTATGACTATACTAAAATAATGATCCCAATTCACAGGACGATTAAACATGTCTATTAATTTTACTTCAGTAAAACGGGCTGAAGAATCTTTGCATAACCAAACTAGCTGAAGCGCAGTTCACACCACCTTTTCCTTCAAGGAAGTTAATTTTGCCAGTTAAAACAAAAACCATAGTTCTTGTTCAAATCCAGCTTTTTCCTATTCAAGGCCGTGAATAAGATCCCAATTTTAGTATCTAATTCAGAGCCAGCATCTCGGAACTACTGCTGAACATTATCCTTCTGCCTGCTAATTTTACGGCACTCATCATTTCCCCAGGAGGCATGTAATTGTTTACCATAAAAGTTTCCATGCTGTTTGAGCCATTTCTACAAATATTCACTGAGATGAGCAAGTGCACTTGATAGGAGGTGAAAACCCCCGCAACTTCACAAAAATTGTGCCCTCAGAGCTACTTGATATCCACAGTCATATCTTTCTCCCACAAACGTGACTTTAGCAGACTTCTCTTGATTTTTCTTAGATTTCATGTATTTCTCAGCACTGACTTGGACTGATTACACAAACAGATCTCTCCCTCAACCAGAAGAACAATTAATATGTAGTATTCTCCTTTTAAAAAGTTCTCTCTTTCTTGCATATTTTGTACTCAATTTACATTTCATACTAATTGGTCATATAAGTGAGTGGAAATATACTGATAGTATGAAATGCAACTTTTAATGAAGGCAAATTAACCTCTTACCCTGACAGACAATTAAAACAGTAATCAATAAATGCAGTTGGCAACTAGGTCACAACACTCAGGACATTAATATATTCAGTACTCCTTGTTTCTCAATTCATACATTGAATACTGGCAGTCAGCTTGCCAAGTTTGATATATATGACTAAATACATGGAAAAGGGGCAAAGAGAAAAAAATCTAGGAGGCTCTTTTTGCAGTCACATTATCTTACATGATGCTTCTGTAGAGGACAGAGGTAACAAAAAGGTCTGAATACCCATCCCACAATGCCGTTCTAATTCCTCAGGAGCCATGTAAGACGAGGACCAAATCATGACAATAACTACTTTTAATTTTTATTCCTTACACAAAGTTGTTGGAGAGGCACAGACACAGCTTTACAGAGACTCCAGAGGGCTGCTCTCACTCTACCCCTGATCTGTGCTTGAAGCCTTTCAGCTTCTGTTCCCAGCTATGGAGCTGCGGAGTTAAACTTCATGTTTTGTACCTGCAAGGTCAAGATACAGATCCTGACCACTTTGCTCTTCTGAAGGATTCCTTTACCCCGTGCTCTACCTCCTTCACCTTCTCTTTGCTTTCAATCGCATGCTCTTCTAGAAGCAAGATAGCAAACAAAGTGAACAAAGGCATCACTCATTGATTCTATTTTTGAGATCAAGCTGCATTTTTTCATAGAGAAAAGCACGCTGGCAGCCATAACCAGTGTAACAAACAGGTAGGCCTCAAGGGTTTTATGTAATTTTAAAAGAAAGTTGACCTTGGTACTAAATGCTAATTATTTCCATGATTACTTCCTACTGAAACAAACCTGCCAGGGGTGTTCACCAGGAAACAGCAGCAGACTGATTCTGAGAAGCTGAAGATATGAAGATACCTTTTCAGGCTCTTCATGTGACATGGAGCTAGAAAATGATTCGGAGCAGCTTGAAAGAATTGCTTAACAGCAAACAAGATTCCAGGCAAGTTCCAGCAAAATTATGTGACTAAGAACAGCACAGGTGTTTGCATAAGATGTCTGGGCTCTTTCAGGTAATTCCTCCCATTGGCTCACTTGCGGTCTTGACAGTATTTGTTCGGCCACTGCGAATGACAGGACACTCAAAGGATGAAGGGGGTCTCACACACTGCTCTGTTCAGGTGAATTAGCTGATGGCAGCAGTTTGTTCTGCCGTTCTTTCACTCCATCAGGTTGGACGGTCAGCAGTGGAGTTCATCTCAGGAAAATTAAAATCCCTGGTGCCAAAGAATAAAGTGACAGATTGGAACAGTCTATTTTAGAAAAGAGCTGCCATGTCTAGTTAGTGTCATACACAGATTCGCTGCACAGTAACAAATGGATGCTGGACTGAGCTTGGAAACTAAAGCCAAAAGTATATTAAGGATTTCAGCCAGGAAAGGGAAGGGAAAGTGCTTTTCTGCATTGAATTGCAGGGAGCAAGCGTTCCTACTTTACTAATGTTCTCCATTTTTCTCCCTTCATTTCTTTTCAGGTTATCTTTTTAAGAACACAAGACACTAGCATAGACTACGCTATGCATGACCAAATTTGAAATTCAAGGGATGAAAAGATTATTTAATGTAAGCAGCAAGCAAATCAACGGGTCCCTATTCCAATTCAGGCTTCACCATCCCACATAATCTTCTGCCACCATACTGCCTCTAAACTCTGCAGAAAAGAGTAATCACTATAGAAAGCTTTCATACAAAACCCCCCAACTCACAAGCAAACTCACAACCCACCAAGCAAAACATTTTATTTTCTTTGATCTCATTTCTTTTACAGAAGAACCAGGCGATTAAAATATGAATCCTAACAATGAAACTACTAATCATCTATTTCTTTCTGACTGATCATATTAATCTATTGGTCCTATTTATTACTCTATGCCACTGTACATTTTACTGCTTAAGTTTGCGACTTGTGTTTCAGTGTAAAAAACCACCAATTCGATATACTCATGTTAGGGCATAAATCTAGCATCGTTATACTGTAAGGTTATCATGGCGTTATATAGATTACTTGCCAACCAAAACACATTTGTGAGCAGATATAACTGAAAGCTGTAGGGTGATAGTATGTTATTACCGCTCCTTATAGAAACAAGCAGGGGTTCTTTTCTTTTTCACATAGTGACAGCGAATTATTTTCTTTTTTTCTTCCCATACATTGGCTTTCCATTTTGATACATTTAATTCATTCACATTTATTGCAAATTGTTAATGTAGCAAAACTAAATGCATCAAATTAAATTTCATTTAAGTAATGGATTAAATGTATTCGCATTTATTATAAACATGAAATATTATAAATAAATGTGAAATCCAATGTAACTAGTAGTCTAGCTGAAACACAGAATCTGCCTCCTCTCATTGCAGCTCTGGCCAGCTAAGTACTTTCAGTTGAAAGTCCAGTGAAAATTGAAAATTGACTGCTTCCAGGACCCACCATCGCCCAAACCTCCATATGTATACAGCCTAATCATTGGCATTTAGCATCTGACCTGCCACTGGTTTAATATTCGACATAACCATTGCTTCAAACACTCCAACTTACTAACTTCAGCTCTAGAATTAGCTGTCCATAACATCTGCTTCCAAGTCAGGCATTCACGTGTGCAAATTCAGAGCATAAACCAGTATGTACCTGTTTTACTACTGTAATATTCTGGGCATTTCCTTTCTATATTCTTGCCTGTGGTAATAATGCCCCAGAGAGTCTCCCCATACTTTGCTCTGTTTTGATGGGACTTTGGATAGCACTGGGTAAAAGCACATGAAGTGCCAATACAATCATTTGAAAAAAATCTCATTTTATGGCCAGTACCAGAGTTTTAACTAAAGAGCTCTCAGCAACTAGACATAGAGATGTAAATAATTTCTGAGAGAGCTCTTCAGTACAGGCAGTCCTCAGCTGAGCCAAATCATCAAGGAGATTATTTTACTGGCAATATTTGACATAGATATTTCACACGGAGGCTCTCAGAGGCCTTCATATACTTCTACATGCCATATATTCATATATACATAGGCACAACTACTGCAAAGACTAATCACCCAAAGGATGGTGAGCAAAAATTAGTTGGTTATTGCAGCAAGTACTTTATGGGATGAAGGTGGAGCAGTGAGGGGGAAACTAGCTGGAAAAAAAAAAAAAAATCAGACAGGCACCTCAAGAGATTCAGAAGGAACAAGGAAGTAGGGAAGACTGGGGCACTTAAATAATCAGTCCTGAAGGGCTCCCTAGAAGGAACTCTGCAGCTGAAATTCTTTGAGGAGGAAGAAGCTATTCTAATTTTAATGACTTTATATACTCACTTATATCTGACTCCACAAACCATACTGATGCTTGAAGAAACAAGCCTATCCCTAATTAGATGTGTTAGTGCAGAAAGAAAGTATGGTATTTGCACATTGTGCAGGATGATAGAAGTTTACAGTACATAAGAAGAGCACTATCCTCTGTCTTTAGGAAAAGATAAGGACATGAGAATATTCTCAATAGGACACACTTGATACTTGACAGAGGAGTTAATAACCTATAGATAGGATTATATATCCCTTTGAACAATTGATCTACAATGAAGCACAGAAACTATATCTTAAAATACCCTGGGAATGCTAAAAACAAATTCTTCCCAAAAGACATAACTTCCATCACATAAAACCCCCTTGTTTTTGTTTTTGCTTTTTAACTTGCAGGCAAAACAAGTCACATACTGACACACTTTTCCGCGGCCCAGAAAAACAAGCATCTCTGAGTTAAACCAGTACACTAAGCTATGACTTACTGAGGACCCAGCGTCCTTACGCTTTGAGCAAAACTGCTGTAAAGAGTTCAACCTCAGCAAAGAAGCACAGTAGAAAACTGAAAGCAGTAACGCCTCAAGTTGCTTTCCCACAAGCCACCTTTATCCCTTTATTAACTCTTCATCTTGTATTCTGACTTAATAAACTGTCGGGGTGCTCTGGAGGTTGTTCAGAGGCTACCTTCCTACAGGACATTTCCTCCAGAAGTGCCACATTATCAGAGAGTAACTTGAGCCTGCTCAGAGTTTAACAGAAAGGAAGTGGGGAGATCCAGAGAGCACAGGAGAAGTACTGCTTAGACAAGCTCAGAGATCTTTACCTTGTCACAGAAAAATACTGTTTGACAAAGTTAAAACCATGAACTGTAGTTCAGAAACTGCACAACGGATGGAGCTACGGAAAGAAGTATTCACATAAATTACATTTAGAGGGCCTGCGGTCAGAGTAGCATCTCCAATCATTACATTTCCTTCAGAATTACAGTTCTTCCTTTTCGTGTAAAAGCTGAGGATGCTGTTGCCGCCAGGGAATTCAAGCTGCTGTGCTGCAACATTGCTTGGAAACTTCGCGTTGGTCAGCGCAGAGAGTGGGCTGAGCAGCTGGCTTTAGTTGAACGCTGCCTGTGGAGCCCTGCTGCACTCGGGGGACCAGAGCGCCGGGGACAGTCAGCCCCAGAGGGGCACACAGGGCACCGGCCAGGCAGGAGGAACGACTTAGTGAAATCCAGTTGGGATCAATCGGCTGGTCGCCACTCGAGGGCAGCATTTCAGTAAAAAAAAAAAGGGAACAAAAATGAAGGACACAAAACTGCCGGACTGTTTTAGCTCACCGTGAAGATTTTGTTTGCAGGTTGATCTCAAAGCTTTCTGTATCTATATAAACAGGGCGGCAATATGAGCTGAGTACTGAAGTGTAAGCAATGAAGGAGTAAGAGGTCAATACCAGATAATTAAGAGCAGAGACTGCACAGCGACTTTAGCTTGCATATGTCTTAGCCACCAGAAGGAAATGCAGATGCACCCGCACCCTTGTCTCCCACCCTTCTCCCGAGTGGGAACAATTCACCTGAGAATGGGAAAAAGTTAGTTTTCACTCAGATCAGCCAACTGCCTTCTACCAAATCACAGAAAGTGGTTGTAAAATTGTAACTTTAAAAGCTAAGGAACAGCACCCAGAAACTGTCAGGATACCAAACAATGACCCACTTGGTCCATCATCACCTTCTCGCTTCCAATAATGCCACTGTAATACTTCTAAGGCCAACTGCCCAAAGTGAAAGGCCTGTAATAAAAAGCATGAATGCTGCTGGGTTAGTGCCCTATTTACACCAGCTAAAAATAGTCACAGGCCAAAAACATACTCCAGTTTTGGACACTGAATGACAACATGAGCTACAAGGCCAATTAGGCCAAACTAAAGTATTCCCACAGGAAGAAAATATGCACTAGTAAATATCCTGGAAGGCAAAGAGAGCTCTTGGAACACAAAATTGCTACACAGCTTCAAAAGCACCCTCATCACTGTTTTGTCTTCTTATTCAAAGAGTAGCTTTCCTTCTTACCAGCGACAGGCTGCTCTCAGAGCAGCACCATAAGGCCCACCACCTTCAGGCCTGGGGAAGCTGTAATCTGAGGCATCCTCTGCACTCAATGAATGCAGGTAATTTTGGAAGTGACTCACAGCAAAAACCTAATTTGAGTTGCTCTTGTAAAGGCAAGAGTTAAACTGTGTCTCTCCTTGAAGGAAAATATTTACAAACAGAACCCCTTCCTCTTATTTTCAACTGCTGTTCTTTCTAAGCTCTTTTTCCTCCAGATACATGTATACATACAAGAGCAAGCATCTGTATGTTCCTCCAAGCTCTTATTTCAAGCGGGCAAGGGACTGTTGGGATAACTGCAGGCAGCTGAAGATTTACAGCCCAAATTTCAAAGTTACACTCTTCATCACCTAAGTGACTCCAGAGATTGAAACAAACTGGAGTCTAGAGCACAGACCAAGTCTACTGGCAGTTTAGATTCTGTCTTAGATTACTTCAACTCCATAGATGAAGGCAGATCCACCTGAAGGAGAAAGGGCAATAAAAAGATGGAAATGCAGGATGAGGATGGACAGTGAAGAGAAATAGGGTCAATGAGTGAGAATAAGCATAGTTCAGAAGGTAGCACACGAAGACAAAAACCCTGATATTCTGACCTGGATTTTTGCATGTCTGCTGACTTCATTCATGTTCTTGCAGAATTTCTGGACAGCTTCTCTGGATTCCCTGATGAAGCAGTTTGAGGTACACTTTGATAAAGGACAGACGTCTTTGACATCACAAGTTGATTGGTGTTGTACTGAATCCTAAGATTGAGGGAAGGGTTAAAAGTGCTGTTTAATATTTTTTAAATCTTCCTGAGGTAAAACAAATCTAAAGGCATGTATGAAATCAATTATTCTTGACCTGTTTGAACAGGTTATACAAAACTGTTGGTAAAAATAAGCCTAAAAAAGGAATTGTAATAACATATATAAGTAAAGCAGTCTTTTCCTCTGTGGTTCTTCACTTAATTAAGAAAGTTCCTTTTGACTCTAGACAGAGCTGTGACTGGAACTACTTTGGCAAAGTGAGATGCATAATGACACTTTAAAGAAAAAACATCCACTGACAAATGAATATTGAATTTATTATTTTTTTAATATCTGTATTAATAAATCATTTCTAGTGGTGAATCACCTGTTTACAGATTTTCCAATAAAATATTCTCCAACCAAGAATGTTGAGAGTGAAAAAGCCACTCACAGAGAAGCAACAGGGTGAAGACAAGACACTTCCTTATTACCACCCCTCTGGCTATTTTGCACAGCTCTCCCACATGACAGAGCTGTCTGTCTCATGCTCACTGTTGGGTTTACACATCAGTGGAGGTGCCATTAACTCTCATATTACATCCAGATTTATTGTATTCATTGCTTTTCTAATTAAAAGAGGCTAAAGCAGGGGTTAATTGCACCGAACTTGAATTCAGCGGGGAAAGGAAGATATTATTGGTAACTTGGCACCAGAAGGTTCAGCAGCGATAGCAGAGTGGGATAATGGTGAGGCTCCTGCCTTAGCCAGGGTACACGTGCATGTGAACAGAGGAAGTCTATGGGGAGCAGCAGTTAGCATGGACAGGTGAGGCAGTGTGAAGAGAAACACCCAGAAGCTAAATTAAAAACATGTTTAAATTCAGAAATATTCTGCCATGACTAATATTCCAATGAAATATGCAAGAACTGATTTTGACATTAATTTCACTCTGGAAATTGAAATCAAACACAGTATCATGAGGTCCAATGATACAGAAATCACTCAAGAAGTTGTCTGTTCTTCACTCACTTAGGTCCATGTTTTAAGCACTTTATTTTTGGTGTCCCTCTCTGCACTCCTCCCCTTCCAAAAAGAGCTTGATGTGCTGTCATCGTCTTGCAGCAGGGTTTACATGGACAACGACAGATAAGCAACGTAAGGCATCACCACCTGCAAATCTATAAGCCATCTTGGGAGGTAAAGGGTAGGTTGCCAACATCTCCTGTCACTAATACACTGGCTAAACAGTGTAAAAGGGACCATGCTATTGATGCATTATGAAGTTATTCAACGTGTATTGATCTGCTACACATAATTTGAGATTGCATACACCATCAACAAGGCGTGAATTTAAGGAAGGCTATAGCCTGACATTTTAGTTCTAAACTGACTGCATTTAACCCAAAAGTTGTTGAAGGGCAGCAGGTAGTGTCCCAGGGGACCTTCCTAACAATTGCTTCTTAGTGTAGAACAGTATTTTATGTGGTTTATGATGCTAATGGATATCTATGCTGCTGCTGCTCCAAATGTTTCCTCCTTCTGTACTGTTGACTTCACTGCCTGATAACTTATTAACCAGACAGACCTGTAAACAGTTTGATGTCAGGGATTTTATGCCTTAAAGAAAAAGCTGACAAATAATAAAAAGGCTAAAAAAGGACTTGCACAAAAAGAGAGCCTGAAGGCCAAAGGCTGCCCCTGAAGAGCCACTGGACAGCTTGTCCCACACTCCTCCAAAGCAGTGTCAGCAGCAACTCCCTGCCTGCCAAGTCTCCTGTGCTGTGCTAGGTACTGCCTGTTGGCCCCATGACCCAAGGTCTAATACAGCCACGGATGGCCTCCTCTCAGATGCAGATGTGAAAAACACACCAATTCCATCTTGCGTCTGAAGATACCCACCTATTTTTAGTGGAAACAACTATGAACTGCCCAAGAACTGTGTGCCCTTTCAGCATGCATGGGTAGAAAACAAAAGCAGTCAAAAGATGTATTTAGGAAGAAGCTGACTGGTATCATCATCCTCTAGCAGATCACACCAAAAACCACATGGTTGGAAGAAACAGAACGCATCTGTGATAGCATAAGCCAGTCCTCGCCATGGGATGCAAACCACTTGCATCCTTTCCTGTGCAGGACTGCTCCTACCAGCATGGGACTTCCAATACTCACATTACTAAGTAGTAGGTGATGTATAAGTAGAGCTAGAGGCAATGAAGAATGGTTAATCATAGACTACAATGCAGCTGAGAAAGATATTCAGCCTCTGCAAATGCTAGGGAAGGGGAATAAATAAAACTTCACCGGCACTTTATACAAAGCCAGAAAAGTTCTGAGAATGCAAACCCACACTACACGATATTGCAATGCTGTCTTGTAACCTTATTACAGAAACCGATAGTAACCCCTGCTAAGAGTGTTAAATATTAATATAATGGCTCACAGCTGCTACGGCTACATAATGGGCTTATTTTGATGAGGAATATGTGTGCAGCTTAAGTAATGTTCATCAGTTCAGGCGAACCCACTTTCCTTTTGAAATTCATGCAAGACCCTCTCTCCTTGCTGCAATGAATTGCAGAACCCAGGGCTATTATTCTTAAAAGGCAGAATTTGTCTCTGATCTTTGTCCTACATTACATCTTTTTTTTTTGTCAGAGGTTGCACCATGAGCAGAGGTGGACAGCAGAGCTTGATACACCACTCATTACCAGGGGGTAGCCTTCTTTTTTACTATTCTGTCCTAATTACTGTGAATCTGCCCACACATATATCCCACAAGGATAGGTTTTTTATTGTTCCTGAAATTAAAACATCCCTGTCCTACATCAGTACAGTTATTATAAACAGTAATGTCCCTGGCTTGCATCATCATAAACATCAAAGTTCAGAAATGCTCGCGGATTCATTTAATCCTTTACTAAGTACATTTGGGTTTCTTTACTGACAAAGTAGCTGATGAATATCTGATCATTAACAGAATGATCACCTAGCTAGAAGGCAGTCTCTTCTCTACTTACTTTGCCATTAAATCATATCGTCCACCTTAACTAGACTCAGTTGATACTGATCTCTATTTTAGAAGTTTGCTGACTTTAGTCTGTTAACCTATACAATATTTAAAATAAATCACAACCACTGTGCATTTACTGATCTAGATACAGATGATTTTCAATGATAACATGGCAGCTGAGTATCCAATACTAACTGGAAGACAATAGACTGCATAGACTTAAAAACTGTTGGTTATTTAGAAAATTCATCATGAAGCTCTACTGAAAGGAAAACTCATCCTCAGAACAAATTCAGAAAGGCAGAAGAGGCAGTGAGAGTTTCTAAACTGAATGATTCATTAGAATTACCTTTTAACTACTGCTGCCTGAGTAAATATTGTAATATTAGCTCCCAAGCATCTTTTCTGTCCTTATCCAATTCCTGTACAAGGAGCTTATATAAGAATACAAAGCTAGTATTATCTAAGTCTCAACACGTCCCTGAGAAAAAAAAATGCAGAAAGGGGTTTCCCCTTCTTCAGACTCAGCTCTAAGAAACCCTTAGGTCAGGCAGGCACTCCAAAATGCCTAGCTGAGGTCTCTGAAATTAAAGCCTTCATTTTAAAAGTATGTTTCCAGCTGCTATAGTTGCAGCAATAACCTCCCAAATGTGAAATGAGTAATAGATGTAACGACGTCTGCAGCCAGCCCTGGAACAATGACTCAGAGGAGTGAACTCCTCTGTCCCATGTAAGTCTGATGAGAGTGTCAAGTCCAATCCCCAGTTAAGTGACTTCAATGGTAGCATTACTGAAAGAATTACTGATTTTAATGCAAGAAACAGGTTTGGGCAAGTACAGCGCCTTGGAACTGGAAGCTACTGTGGGGAAAGAAGTCACAGAAGCAGTAATGAGTAAACAGGAAGGACAGAAGAGAACAGAGAGGAAGGAAGTGGAGGAAGTAGTGGCAAGAGAATGCCTTGCTGAACAGAGAATATCACCATCAGGCAGTAAACCAATAAATTAAAACTAATTGCCATATAGCCCCTGCCCATCAGGAGATACACATCTATGTCAATAAGCTGCTGATTCAGAGATCAGGAGGGAGAATACTGCTATGGAGAAGTGAGAACCCCAAAGCTGTAGCAGGGACTCTTTCTCATGTGGCAAGTTTGATGTTCCTACACTGAACGCTCACACCTTTAGGGGTGGGTAACCAGTGCAAAGCGTTCCTTCCGGCAGCCGGCCAGAGGAGCTTGTGAGCTTGTCTGGAGTTGGACCCGGGGCAACACAACAAGCAGGCAGTGCAGGCACAATGTCAATTTGCACTACAGTGCCAACTCAAGGCCCGGTTAGCATGACATTGTGAAGCAAGTGAGCTCCAACTTCTACCAAGGTCAGACAGGGGTCTTTCTGATAACTAACAACCTCTCAGGGCCTCTCGTCTTAAACTTAAAGCCAAGAAACCCTAGGCAAGCTAGTATTTCCCTTAGTTTTCACAAGATCATAACCACTCCATGAAGATATTTCAGTAGCATGGACACCATGTTCTCACTGCTAACACAATTTTCTTCTTTAAAAATGAAGTCTCATTAGCAAGACACTTCTAGTTTCTCCTGTAACTCATTTTGAATGCATATTAAAAACACAGGTAAAAATGGGTTACCTAATTTAAGCTTTGTCTCAAATTTTAACTCTATCTTTGGTTTAGAGGGTATTCACTTTATGTAGAGAAAAGGCAGGCAGCTAACTACATCAAGTATCTTGGCAACATCCCAGATCCAATTGTTCCTCTGGGTATAATATGGATTTCGGGGTAAGAAACAAACATCTCCACAACTTGCTGATGCAAAGAGAAGACAATCCAGCAACTCCAGAAAAAAAAAAACCTCATACCTATCCTTGAAAAGGTTTATTACTAAAATAAAGCTTTCAACATTAAAATATCTGTTGTATCTTTATCCTAATGCAAGGGACGCTTCTACTGTTCTCAGAGTTGTGACAGCTGATTTAAAGTGTATTGCACACGCTTTGCATATAAATAGAGTCTAGTGTTATCTTAAACATTAGAGGGAATAATACTGTCTAATATTAGTGCACCTGTCAAACATTTTCAAACTAATTGATATTGCATGTTCAGCTCATTGTATCAGTAACGTTAAACATTTCCATTTTATTGAACTGCAGCTTCCCTTTACTAAAAGCCACTTTAGCTGAAGTAACTGGTCTGAGTAATTCCAGCTCTAGGCAGGCATCCAGCTGTTTGTAACTGCCATTGATTAGCCTGAAGAGGCTGAAACTGAACTGTGACTCCACGCTGCACACATGGTAGACATTTTTAATAAATGCTGACCTGCAGTTCAGCTCTTTTCGCTAGGTGGGTCATGACTGAATTGTTGACGCAGCCCAGCAGAACAAGTTGTTTCACAAGGAATTGAAAGCATGGAGATGTCACAACTTGGTGCTCTCTTTCTATATCTGGTGTAAACTCAATTGGACATCCCCAGGGGAGTCTCCAACTTCTCCAAAATATTGTAGATTGCAGAAAAATTAAAGTGAACCTTTTCTTGCCATAAATTTATAGAATTCCTTGTACTGTCTGATCTATCTACGCATTGCCCACTGCCCCTCTGTTCAGATGCTCTAGGATTGTCACATTGGCTTCTCTCATGTGATGGTGGGGTGCTGATGTGTCATTTCTTATCAGTAACTTGTGCATCTTGCAGGGCAGCTTTTACATTTTCCTAACTTATACCTTGACACTTGTAGCCAGATCAGCAACATTTGTCAGATCTACCTTGATTTTTGTACTGTATTCCTTAGAGAGACTCCATGAGCCACCCACTGAACATAATTAATCTACAAACCACAACTAGATATTATGTCAGTTGATGCATATTTTTTTTCTGAATAATTATGTGAGTACATACTGGGCTAAGGAATGCTGAGGTCACCACATGCATGTCTTCTTTTGCTTAAGCTTAAGCTATAGGCCTATCTTTCTAGGACTTCCCAGGAAAAACAAAAAAGTACCATACCAGGTGTTTTTTAACGCATGCACCACTTCCCAGAACCCCAACATGGTTGAGGTTGGAAGTGACCTTTTGGGGACATCTTGTCCAATACCCCTGCTCAGGCACAGTCATCTAGAGCGGGCTGCCCTGGACACATCTTGGTATTTTGGTACATATTGTGACTGTACAGGATGCACATGTGTGCACCATCTACATGTACCACACAGTTTTTGTTAGAAAGCTCCAGCTGAGAAATAATGGTTCAGCTTTCAAAGAAAGCCGACAGATTTCTTGGCAAGAAGTACTCACTTAAAACACTGTTACTACATTCATTTTAAAATAATATGGATATTCTAAGACATAAGTTATTAGTCGGGAAATCTACTATTTTTTTCCTCAAATGAATTTTCCCACTTCTTACTGTTCTAATAAATCTGAAATAATTACTACACTTTTATATTCGTGGACTTATACCCAAAGTCATTCCTTTTTACACTCTCTTTGCTTCTCAGTCTCAATGACAAACTGCATTACTGAGACTCCAGCTGACAAACAGGTTCAAGTCTCAACAGCCAACAGCACTCCGTGCTTGCCACTTCTTAACTGCTAGAAAAGAAATCGGAAGTTTCTATTAAACATATTTTGGGACCCAGCACAAGGGCAAGCGTCTCTTTTCTTGCCAAGTGACCAGTAAATCCCCACGGACTGATGGTTCTCCCGTGTTTAGTCTCCTCCCTGCTCTGCACTCCCAACCCTGCCCTGAGGCCCTCGGCGCCCCGGGCGCGCCCCTGAGGTGGGAGCAGTTCACAGGGCCGAGGCCCACGGTCTGCAGGGGAGGCCACCTCACGAAGTGAGGTGCGTGGAAAAAGAGAACACCCTGGCTCGGTAATGTTTTTCTAGGAAAATGTGAATTCTTTGTCACCTTGAGTATCAGCCAAAGGCGATAAGCGCTCACTGAAGCCGTCCGCAACCGCCTCACCACCACC
>NW_009648526.1:830156-874389 GCF_000708025.1 Charadrius vociferus | reverse complement strand
GGTGAGGCTCAGCCCCGGGGGCTGCAGGGCCGGTAGCGCCGATGGTGTCCCACAAGGGCGGCGGGAAGTTGTTAGGTCCAGAAAGTAACGGAGGCGAAGGGGAAAAGGCACTAGAAATGGCAAACAGCCGAGAGGTTACAAGATGAAGTTGTCCCGTAGAGCATTTCCTACCCGTAGTGGGCAGAAGGTTTCGTTCTTACTGTGGTTATGGTGTTGGTTTGAGTTTCGGTATTTAAAATGCTGACATCTGAATCTTGTGATGTGCTTGGAGGGGTCAGTGCCCAGTTCTGATGGGCAATGGCTGAAGCTCATGCTGCCGAGACAGGGCACAGGGCCTTTTGCAGCAGGGGCTTGAAACTGGTGAGTGCTGGATTGGCGGGACTGGCCAGTGGCCTCCAGGAAGGGAGATGCACTTACTGCCACCGAGTAAACCTGGGCTCACAGGACAGTTCACTGCTACACTCGCTTCAGATTAGAAAGAAAACCAACCCAATGCAATTAAATTTATCTTGAAAAGAATCATTACTTTGAGGTTGACACATAAGCTGCAATAAAAAGAATTTCTTCCAGTAGCTTCAGGGCTAAAAATTCTTCCATTTTCATCTACCTGTGAGCCTAGAGGTGATTTACAACCGATTTGAAAGTGTTGCTGCTTTTCTGCTCTCTCCCTATAGAGAAGAAACTTTACTTCTGTGGAAAACGCTGAAAGGCCTATGCCAGCCTGAGACATGCAGAGTCCAATAGGGTCTCCCAGCAGGCCCTGACACACTACCATTCTGCACAAAGCAGAGCTCATCTACCCAGCCTTCATTCCAGGTTATTTGGGGCCCAGTGAGCTACCAACTAACATATCTATGTACATCTTCAGTAGTCCCAACATGCAAAATTGCTTGGGGCCAAGCGCTGATGAGCATAGCTAACGGCATGGTACTGGGACACAGTCAATGTCACTGGCACATCAGCTGCAAAGAGCACCTTCCAGTTGGGCTCCTTCCAGAAGAGGTTCAACACAGAGGGAATTAATAGGTTCTGACTGGAATAGCTTTCCTTTCCTTTCCTTTCCTTCTCTGGTTCTGAAAGATCTGCTAAAGCCTTCCAGCAACTTCAGCAGCATTCAGCCTTTTTGGGGAAAAGGGTCTATTTCTCTTCCCTGAAGCAAGATTAAGCCAGTTTTGACTAAATCTTGTTGGCAACAGGATTAATGGCACTTTGGATTTACATTGGTCCACATTAAAACAAAGTTTTACTCACTATGGGGGCAAAGCAAAGTGATGCAAGCTGCTCATTGGCTTTGTTTAAATTTTTATTTTTGGCGGTGCTTTCCATAATGGATAAAGTCTCTGGCCTAAATGATTTAGCTATGTTGTTCTTCATTCAGAAGCGTATTTGCTCACTGCAATAAGTGAAAAATAGATTACTAAATTTCTAGAAAAAAGGCTAAAGTGAAGTTGTGGATCAAACCTGTACAGTCTGAAAAAATAGGTTTGATATATGAACCGTAAACTTGTTCAAAGTACGAGTTTAATAAGCTTTTGCTGTGCTAATGATGTGTTTAAAGTGTAAACGCTGTTTTTATAAACATCTCATTTGTTGTTTGAGTTAATTTGCTAGTATTCTGCTTAAGAAACCAGAGCTGCATCATTATAGACTTCAATTGAGAAAGGTTAAACTGACATGAAATGTCCCTAAGAGCAGTGCCAAGTTAGCTGAAATCGGCCATTGTGTTTCTGCTTTAACAGGTTTCAGCCCGGGGTAGGAATGTATGCAAACATGTTTGCTTTTAGCAAAATGAAGAATCTTATGTGTTCACACAATGACAAGGACTAACTGTCTCTAAAGAGTAATTACATTTGCTTCCTGCATCCTGTATACTTGGCTAGAAGTGAGAGTTGCTGTAATGGGAACATCAGCATTATCTTTGGCTGCCATTGCCTCCAGTGTTACTGTTTTTAGAAGTTTCCCCCTGTGGTTTTCCTCACTGGGAGTTACTTTGCAGCAAGAGACATCCTGTCCAGTGCCTGCCTTGGCATGACATAGCATAGGCAGTTTACAATGGATGAAGGTGTTGGGGGAGAGAGATCAGTGTGCTTTGTTTGCCCTAATCCTCTGCCCATTGCCCCTCTCCCCCAGATACTGTCTATCATGTTGTATTGCTTGGGTACATTAAGTCTTCCTTTGAACAGTGTTTGGTAAATTAACACTGGGAATTAATGTTTAGTCTCATGTTTATGGTTCCATTGGAGTGCCGTTTTCCATCATACAAAGGTGTCCGTTTTGAGGAGAGAAGGAAGAGGACTATTTGTTTCATGGTCAGTAGAAGCAGTTTTGATGAATTAGTTCAGCACCAGTTCATGCCTTAGTGCAGTTAAAGTATTAAGAGCAAAGGCTTTAGCACATGCTTTCACTATTGTAGGTCTGTAGCTAACAGAAATTAGTTCGGTTTTCCTAGCACTAAGAAAACTAGTGCTAAATCCTGCTCTCCATACATCTATGAATGTACGGAGTCATACTGAGTTGTAGAAGGAGCAGTATATATTATACATACCAAGTATAATGCCCAAGGCTGAGGGGTAGTTTTTTAGAACCAAGTATTTCCCATTTCACTCTTACTCAGTGCAGCGGTGCAGTCTTCCAAATGCCACAGGGTGGTATTTAAAAGGTATTTTGGGAAGAAATAACCAGAGGTAGAGTTACAGTGAAGTGGGATAGAGAACAGCAGTACAGTGCATTATTTATCAGCTATTGAAGCATCACCTTCCAGCTCCCCTGTGGCAGAGATCTCAGTTTTCAGCTTTTGTATTGTATTTTTAGAGAAAAACTCCGGCTAGCATTTTGAACATTTTTTGATACCCATGAAGACAGACAACTTTTAGACATTTTGACAATTGACATTTAAAGTAGCATCTGATGGCCGTTACAGGTCTCATTACTAAGTCAGGTGAAGCTTCCCTTACACCCTTCAGATGGTGCTCAGCTTGGGAGAGAACTTACTTAGCCTTACACAGTATACGGTGTATTTCTAAAAACAGTTTCCAGGCTTCAGGAACTGGAACGGTAATGAGCTGCTCTTACTTGAAGTAGTAACTTACTATCTGACACTGGATATTAGTTATTCAGCTTTTGAAAGTGAGTATTAAATCTAATCATTCCATCATCTTAACCCCAACCTGTTGCTGCAGATGGTTGTTTTTAAGTAGAGCATACTGGTTTTGTGTATTTAATGTGTAGAAATAACTTACTGCTGAGCTTCCCTGCACCCTTTTCACTGCTCTCGCTCCCCCAGACACCTAGCCTTGCTAGAGAGAATCTCTTTATTTTTACGGGAAAAGATTTCATCAGGCTTCCAGAACCCAAGCAAATGCATCCATACGTGACACCATATCTGTAATGGCACTGCAGCAGATATTCTTACCACACAGTACAGGTCTACATTGCATGCAGGAGTTTATTCTGGTTCTGCAGGTGGCCACACAGCCTCCCATCTGCACAGAGAAGAAAGACTAACATCTCTACTTGGTTTTAGGCAGCTTCCCCTGCTAGCATGTTCAGTGTGAGAAATGTACAGGCATGCTAACCCACTTACTATCTGTTAACAATGGTCTTTTATTTTGCAATTGGAAAGAACTCCAAGTAGTGTCAGAGCAAAGTTTAAAGAGTTTAAGGCTGACAAGTATAAGATGGTAGAGCAATTTTTTCATCATCTGAGTGCTGAACTGAACATACTTCAGACTTTGAAGTAGTGAGTGGCTAGTGCTTAGAGTGCTCAGCTTTTTCTGGCGACTATACTAACAGTAAAACTCCTGTTATTACAAGACTTAGTCTTTATTCTTTCTCAGTTTAGCTCCATTTAGTTTAATAAAAATGAATAATACTACTAATGCAGGCCAGAAGAACTTTCAGGTCTCTTTATAGTTGTTTTCAAGCAGGTTTTATTTAGAGTGCGTTTATCATTGCAGAGATATTGTGATTAGGGGTTTATGCTTATTGCAGTCACCAGGGGACCAGAATGGTCATTTTTCTTTCTTTCACTTATGACTTCTGGTGATGAAATCGTGAGTTCAGGTTATAACTAAAGCTTAAAGTCACATAATCATGGATACTGATTTCTGTGGGTTTTTTAAACCTTGCAGTTGAGAAATAGGAAGTTAGTTTAACTGTTACTGACTTGGAAGGGAAATTTTGGTGAGTAAGAACTTGAACAACATTCTTAGTAGGGAGATAGCATAAACATTTACTGGGAACTTTTCCTCGCCTGTAAAGCAATGGAATTTGTTGTAACTTCTCAGGTTAAGTATAGGACAAATGGGGCTTTATGCATTAGTACGTGGAGAAGGATGAGGTCGTCTTGCTTCTGTCGTGAGATAGTCTGTACTGATGAGTAGGCTATAAGAAGTACTTTGGGTAAAAGTTGCATAAAGCATATTCAGCAGTTATGTGGTGACTGTTACTATGCATTATTACTTACACGAGTTTGCTGTTGATCATGCTGTGGATTCAGTTTATTGTACAAATGCAGGCACTAGTCTATGCAGGTGCATTACAAAGAGTCCCCCCATTCTTTTCACTGCCTGACTTCTCACTGAAAATCAGGACTTCATCTGAAGTCTGGATTTGTTACATCAGCTGGGGGGGGAATACTATGGGTGAGACACATACTGCTGTTCCAAGACTGTCATAACTAGCATGTCCTAGAATGCTCAAGGTAACTTTATCGCCTCTTGTTTGTATTATTCATGCTTTTTACCAGAGAGTTCACCTACAGCAGCTGCTAGCAATTCTGAGCCTTACTCTAATATAAATCCAAATCAGCAGCACTTTTGCAATAAATTTTTATTCTTTGGCAAGTTGTTCATGTGAGCCTGTAGAGAGATTGGAAGACTGTTCAAGAAAAGCATCTTCACTTAGTGCAAGACTTCAGAAAGACCAATATTGTGGAGTCGAGTCTACATAAAATGAAGAAGCTAGGGTGTTGAGTTAACAAGGCTAAGACAGAACATAAACTTTGAAATCACTTTGAATGCAAAAAAATCCTTTCCTGAAGTCATTGCTGCTGCAAAGAAAGTGTAGATCTGTTGTAGCTAGAGGTTATTGTACTACTTCAGGAAGTTAGTGCTTTATACTTTGCCAAAACCTAATAACTTACATTTTTCCTATCTTTTTCAGATGGAACAAATAAAGAGGGCAAATAAACTGTTCACTAATGACTGTATATTTCTGAGGAAAACCCTGAATATTCCTGTTATATCAGAGAAACCGTTACTGTTCAATGGACTTAATTCACTGGAGTCTCCTGAGAATGAAACTGTTGACAGCTCCCCTTCTTGTGATGAAGGACTAGTGACAGTTCAGGAAGAAAGTAGTTCTTCTCCCAGTCCTCAAGAGCCTGACAATCAGCCCACTGCACCAGAAGAACTGTCTGCCAAAGATTTCCTACAGAGGTTGGACTTGCAGATTAAGTTATCCAAACAAGCAGCCAGAAAACTAAAAGATGACAATGCCAGGTAAATGCCGCTTTTAGCATTAAGCATCTTAATCTCATCCTGAAGGCTTTTTAGTCTAAGCTGAACCCTCTTTGTGGGGTAGCTCAGACAGCATCTGTAGTTTTAATTTGTCAACAGCAAGTCTATGCTATTATCATGCACCAGATACAGTCAGAGCGCATCATTAGCAGGTGCCTTGATACGGCAGTTATAAAGGTGTCCTCACAATATGTTGTTTATAGAATAGCAGTAATATTCCATGAAAGCTAGAAGGTCAGTATTCACCAGGATGTCTTACTATGTAAGTGGGCAACTATTTAAGCAAACCCATAGTTTTCAGTAGAGTCCTAAGCCAAGGCCTATGTGGAAGCTGACTGAGTACAGCAAGGCATGATTGCATTTTTCTTCTGTCCCAAATCGCCTTATAATTGTGCAGATATTCTCCATGTTGCAGTTTCAGTTAAGCTATCCTATCTCATTTCCCTGTGCCATCCCTCCCTTCATGGATCCACCTATGTAGGTTTCTGTCTTTTCTTCAGTATTTTTTCTACAGCCAGGAGCTTGAACACACTTTACTCATAGAAAAAGCAGTACCTTTTCACCTCTCTGCCATGGATATTATCCCCTCACATATAGGCATCCCACGGAGAGTACAGAAAGACTTGGAGCAAGAGTGGACTTCGGGAGTGCTTGTTCTCCCATGTCCTTGGGACTAGATTCCTCAGCTTGTTCACAAGCAGTCTCCTGGGCTGGTTGTCTGGCCTGTTTATTCTCTGCAGAAATTGCCTCAGTGGGTGATGCCGAGGTGGCCTTTCTCATGACTATGAAAGATGTGACTGCAGGGGACTGGTATTGCTTCTCTTACCAGAGAGCTGGAGAGAGGTTATGCCCGCAGATATGTGGTTTACTTTTGCAAATTTGCTTAATGCAAAACTTCTTCCATCATCCTGGTTCACTTCATGTACTCTGATTTTGAGTGCAAGCAACATACTTTTCATGTTAAGAAGGAAGTAACTTTTCAGGACCAAATCTGTTGAGCATATAGTCCCATCATTTCTTTAGGAAGTTAAGGGATTATTTCAGCAACTTAAAAACTTCATTCAGTAGACAAAAATTTGAAGGGGGAACAGTATATTACATTTAGCAATTAGACAAGCCTCATTTGGAGAAAAACCCAGAAGACAGCTTAAGGTAATTCATTACCTAGTGCACTCCACATACAACTCTCCATTGCCAGAAGGACACTGGTTTAGAGTTACAGTCTCAGGGAAGGCTGGAACACTTGCACATTTTGGTAATACACTTGTGAATTATTTTCTTTTGAATTGATTACATGAAAGAGGAAAAATAGCTGTTGGAACTCAGATCCTTCTCTATTCAAACTCTTTCACTTGCATTGTTGTATTTGAAACAAGGTAGAGCATCTATCAAAATGTGCACTGCTGACTCTCGGGTCATTAGACATATGTATCTAACACAGATTAGAGTAGGCGTTTACCCAGCAGTTAAGCTGGGTCACAGGAAACTACAATCCCTGCCAGAGGAAGGCAATTATTTTAACACCCCTTCAATAAAATAACATGCTGATTTACAGAAGGAAATTCACTTAGACCTTGCTGCACCATGAGCAGAGCCAATACACTGAGAGTGACACCACACAAACAGTACGCTGCTACTACTAATATCCATTTCCTATATTGCTTAAGTTACAACTTGGGAAATGAAAGCCCGGTGCTGAATTTCCTCCCAAAGAATAATGGATACAGGAGGATGAGTTACTTTCCCACCTCCTGTTCAGATTTAGCAGATAATTTTGTTAATTATGCATATAGCACAGATTTTTATTGGTCACGATGCTACAGGAAGCATGAAGTACGGAGCTGCAGGCTGTCTGCTGAGCAGGATGTTATTGAAAGCTTCTGAAGAGAAAAGCTTGCTGTATGTCTGATAAAGCCTTCATAATGCCACCTTCCACCCCGCCACCTCTGGCTTTCAGTCCTGGCTCACAAAAGCCATCCTTGCCTTATCTTGTCCGACTGCGTTCACCCCTTTACAGTCAGACAGAAAGTGCCAAAGGACCAAAGTGAACATTTACAGGGAGTTTGCAGAATGTTTCCTCCTTCCAGAGAGCAGAAGTAGGGGGAGACCATTGCCAAAAGCCCTGGAGATACTTTTCAGCTGTGTACCATCAATGGTCTTTCTGGGCCCATTCTGGAAGGTGGCAGCATTCCCTACTCTGCTCCAGCAGCTCCCCGGGAGGCACCTGTTCTCCCTCCTGCCTATACCTTTCCTGTCCCTTGCTTGGAGAAGGAAGCCTTGGAAATAGGACAGTTATCGTGATAGTAAACCAGCTTTATGAATATGCAAATTTTCGATTCTTAGAGTGAAAGCCACTGATGAAATTAAGTGCTGTTTCCAGCTACTCTGGCCTTCTGTATTCAGATTGCCTTGTCGAGACCTGTTTAGAATGTGACATGCACCAGCACTGTAAGTGCTGTTTCCAGCTACTCTGGCCTGTATTCAGATTGCCTTGTCGAGGCCTGTTTAGAATGTGACATGCACCAGGACTTCAGTGTACCTTAGTGCCTGTTTGAGAGTAAGAAGGGAGCACCTAGAGGTACAGCTACTACCACCAAAAGGGACACTGGAATTAAGAAAACTGCAGGCAGGAGCAGACTGTCGGTTCTGGAACTTGAAGAGTCATAACTTCTCACCATACTTGCGAGCCTGATTTGACCGATGGAGAGAATCATGACATCTCTTAAATTGCTCTTTACTTTGGTCTCCCTTAAAGTTGCTAAGAATGCACATTCATGCACTGATTCTGATCAAACTATACAGGCAGTTTCATAGTCGGAAACTGCTTTGTGCTACAAAGACAGCTTAAGGTGAATGACATTGTTTAATCATAACTCTTGAAGTCACTCCTTTAAGTGCTCTCAAAGGAATAAAGTATATTAATCTCTAAAGTCAGCTTCTTCCCAGCTAAAGCCTCTTGCTGTTAGGTAGAAAAATTGAGGAGCACATAGGTGCAGATTTAGGCTAGATACTAAACTTAATTAGCTATGCAGGTAGACAAGCATTAAAGATTATAGAATGTGATCCACTCGATTCATGCCAACATCCTTTCACTATTGGAGTTTAAGTAAGTATATGGCTAGAGCTGCATGTAAGACTACTTGTACTAAAGCGTTTCGTTGAGCAAAAAATCATTGGTTAATGAATCCCCCAATCTGGCATATTTACCCAAGATGCAGGTCTAGGTGAGCAGCTTAAGGCAATGAGACCTGTTTTTGTTTTGAGCAATATTTTTATAATAGGCCAAAAGAAATGCAAAAATATTAATGTAGTTGTTTGTAGCATATGTCACTAACTCATGTATTTGCATATTAGGGAAGAATACCCATTATTAGTTTTATCCATACGTGGAAGAAAAGCAGCTTGTAATAGTTTGAGAAAATACAGTAGTACTTCATCTTGCCCAAGATGCTGTTATGCATGTTTCAGGATGCCGAAACTGACATCAAGTTTAGTGATGCTTTCTGTATCAGGTGTTAGAGCACCAGAGGTCTAATGCAAGGTCTTTACAGAGTCCTTAATATTTTAGTGTGGTACTGTGGGCCATATACTGTGCTTCTGGGACAGGTCACATCTATCTGCATTTGCCTTTTAGTGACTCATTTTGAAAACCTTGTAACTGAATCACTGTTGCTTATATGAGCCAATGTGATTAGCTGGTGTGCAGCACTGGAATAGAACAATATATTGTCATCTGCTCAGTTCCCTTGACCTGAACCTAGAAAAGAGTAGGGTGTTGAAGCATTTGAAATCGATAACTGAGTTAATTTGTCCAATAATTGTTCACCATCATTGGCTATCAGCTAAGAAAACAGATAACTCAATTGAGGAGGTTGCCTGTGGAGAATCCTGTTTTCAGACTTCCAGAAGCTATTAACTCACGAACTCGGATTGCTGCCTTGTTTAATTGTGGATTCTAGAAGCATCCAAGCATTGGATTCAGGTTTACTTGTACACACTCAGGTGTGCTTGGTC
This sequence comes from Charadrius vociferus, assembly GCF_000708025.1. Classification (NCBI taxonomy): domain Eukaryota; kingdom Metazoa; phylum Chordata; class Aves; order Charadriiformes; family Charadriidae; genus Charadrius; species Charadrius vociferus. The sequence goes on along the minus strand of NW_009648526.1, from coordinate 864,856 downwards.
TTACAGAAGTGGTTATTGGCAATTTTTATTGTGGCCTGATGCATACAATAGCTTGCAGGAGACGTCTTTCAGCTCCTGTAACCTGCTGGGCAAAGCAGCAACAGCGACCAGGAAGAGACAGTGCTATGAAGGATTGTGATGCTGTGCTGTTCCTTTCACTTTGCCTGAGGGAGAATGTTGCAGTGACTTACCACTTCACTATTTTAAGCATCTTAAAAGTGAAGAAAATTGTTTGGTTGTTAAACATACACATACTGCCATGTTGTTGCTTGTGGGCCGTAGCTACTACTATGTAATTTTATTTCATATAAAGCTTGGCTTGTTTTTAAGCCATCAGAACAGACTTGTACTTGCTATGTATAGTTCTGAAGATCTACATCAGTAACATTTCCTGGCCATTACCTCGGTTTGGAGTAATGTGTTGTAGACCTCTTCACACAGCCTACTACTGCAGCCTGGGATCGAAGGGTAGAAGCTGTTCGTGCCAGCCCTTACTGCCAACTGCAGCATACCTGAGCCTTGGTCAGAAGTTTATTTTGCATGTTACACCAGTTGCTGCTTTGCTTAGGTTCAAGCATAATGACCTACTACATGGTTTTTATGTCCCTGCCACATACAGAAACCCCTCAAAGCCGGCTGGGACTCAGGGGCCAGCCTTCTGCCCTTTACTGACGAATGCCAAGTAAAAGCCTGTAGTCCAAGTGCATATTTCACCAGGGGAGTGGAGACAAAACAGCTTAGACTAGCTGTTTTGTTACTTTGTCTAAAGACCTGCTAATAGAAGATCGCTATTTTAACTCTTCAGGTGTCCATATTCACCCCTACTATCCACCATAAGCAACTGCAGCTAATTTCAGTCCAGTGTTTGGCTGTTGTCATGTCATGATAGATGTTATTCCTGTATTAAGGCTTTCAAGAAAAAAGAGTGAAAGGCCGATTCTGACAGCCTCTGGTTAGAAGGAGGCTCTTTGTGCTCTAACTGCCACATTCTATTCTCCTAAAAGGGGAAACGTAACAAAACTAAGAAGTACAAAGTAATTTTCATTGTACAGCATAGAAAGTAAGCTTTTCCCCTACTGGACAGTCAAAGCTATGAAAATACAGAAGTTCTCCTTCGTCCTTACAAACTAGCAGGAGATTGCTATTTGCAACTATGTTCTGGGCATACGTGGCTAGAAACCCATTGCCCCAGAAGGGCGTATATCAGAGCCTCAGAATATACTTTTTGAAATATTTAGCTTCAGCCAAGTAGTTATGGTTGAGTTTACAGTCCTGCAGTCCAATCTTACAAGCTTGGTATGTTGGTAGGTTTCAATTCTGAAAAAAAGTTTTGAAATGTGTTTTATTGAGACAATTATAGACCAAAAGTGCTTTAGTGCTTACTCAACTAAACATGAATTGTTTGCTTCCTTACTTTACTGTTATGCCAGGTATTATGAACAGCATCTGCAAATTACAGTATTCCGTGGCAGTTTTGCAATGCAGAAATGATGATATAAGGAAAGATACTACTTAAATATACACAGATCAGCTGTATCTTCAGAATCATGCTTGCTACTGGGTCTGTAGCATCACTAGTGTAAATAGATGTAGTATTTGTAAGGAAGGCTAAAATCTGTTTTCAGTACTACTGTAACCACACATCCCTGCAGTAACTACCAGTTTCACCCAAAAACTGTTTTTTTGAGGTTTCTTTTTTTTGACAAGATTGTTTCAAGGCAAAAGCAGTATCATGTCTTTGGCTTAAGAAGATAATTTTGCTGTACTACCTAGGAACAGGGAAGGGCTGGGAAAATGAGTGCAAGTTACTCAGTTGCTTGGTTAGTTTGTAGGGCTCTTTCCTCTGATTCTCTTCTGGGGGCGTTAATTGAAATTTAACTTGTACATAAATAGTCACGTTTAGAAGTTAGTAGGGAAAAATCTGCATGATTGGGGTTTGGGATACTACTGAAATATATAGTTTTTACCTTAGGCCATTATTAGACTATTTCAACAACTGTACCTTTATATGGAGGCACATACAGTATTAAAAGTAACTGGAAATCCTTTGAAGCTCACAGTGTCACAACTGTTAAGTCTTTCCATTCTCAACAAAACACTAAAATTGGTAGCAGCTTTAAGAATAGGCTCTCAGGAACATAATTTTGAAGCTACAGTAGTAGAAAACAATCATCTTTCGAGAACTTAGTGTGCTTGAATTAATGCTGGATGCTGCAAAGCAATAAGTTTACATAATCACTTTTTTTTTTTAAAGGCAATATCAAGTAAACAGTAGTCAGACTCATTGTTCATGAGGATTTTTAATAGCAACACTACTTTGGTTCATCTAGTCACTGCATTAACAATAGCTCTTGTGGGCAACTATTTTCTCCTAAGAAAATCCAAGTGATAAGTCTCAATATTGATTGATGTACAGGAAGTATACATCAAGGAACCCACCGAGGGAATATCCTTGCAGCATTAAGACACAGATCCAGCTACAACGATGATGGACTGCTCCTGTTCTTGCCTCATTTGGTCCATCTGCACCCCCTGCCATTCAAAAGGCTGGAACCAACCTACAGCTAAGCTTGCTTTTTTAAAAAAAGAAATTGAAAGCATCGGTACCAGAACTCCAGCATGTCCTCCGCTTGTTTGTCCTTTACAGTATTTCTCATTGATTTGGCACTGTAGTGTCAAGAATAGTTCATCAAACTCTAAAAACATTCTGATGTTGTTGAACAGCTTTACTTGTTTTCAGCATTCTATTCTTGAAACAACATAACGAGAACTCCAGAGATGCCTAATGAACAGTAGTATAGTGCGAGTAGTATTCCTGTTAGGCAATGCCAGTCTTATCTATTTTGATCTATTAGGAAAACTGGTTATCTGCATTACAGTCTTACTGTTGAGACATGGTGTGTTCCTGATCTGACGATTATGATCATTTTCTTTTTAGAGAGGAGGAGGATGAGGAAGGTCCCTATGCAACTTCTTCGTATCACCAGTAGAAGACAAATGTGATGGCCTGAAAACTTTCCATGAAATCAGTTCTTAAAGAACTAAATGGTCAATAATCAAAACCCAAGTCTCTTGGACTCATCGTCTTGATGTACTTAAAACAAGTCATGAATGGGTAATTGCACTGAAATTATGACCTCTTCTGCCTTCCATAGGTTCATGTCCTTATGCTATATCAAGAAAGGCTTTAAGCCTTCCAAAACTAGCGATGGCCTTGATACCCCTTCTGTGCAAACTGTAGCGTGGTAGCAACAATATATCCTTGAGGTCACATTTATGCAGGATGTTGATCTTTAGTAAAGATTTTGTAAATACTTGTTAAAGTGAAATTTGTTTTAAGTATTTAAAAATATTAAATAAGTTTGCTTGTAAATGACAACTATGAAAATAACAGAAATTTACTTATTCTGCAGACACAGGCAAGTTTGCTATGGAAGTTTCATCTACTTCAGGGCTGCAGAACTTGCCTTTGATCTCTGTGTGTGTGTCTATGTGTGGTTATGATGTATTCCTAGAAAGGGGAATTCGACTTGTTTTGATGAGTTAAAGCCTCCACGGTTAAAAACTGTTTGCAAATTGGATTTCTGCTAATAAAAGGGAAGAGTTACATCAAGAGATTTTTCTTTGTGAGATATGGCATTGGAATATCAGATGTGTGTTCTTGTGTGCAGTTACATTTTGTGTGGTTTTAATTTAATAAATACAAAAATACTGATGTGTCTGTTCATAATGAAGTCAGCTTGGTTCTAGTCTGGTTTTTGTGAAGAATGGTTTGTCTAGTTATGTGAGCTATAAGATGCTAGTTTCGGGGCAAATAATGTCCTTTACCTTTACCGTACAGCTCACGCTCCTACATGAGACCTGTAAGGACTATTTGATCTAGCTGTGCAGTCAAGAAAAGTGTGTTAAGATTAAGAAGCGCCATGCCGGTAAGCCTCTGCTGTTCCGAGAAGAGATTCCAGTACTCCAGTCTGCAAGTGGACCCCACCTGAAGCTCAGGAAGGCAGAGTGCAGACTGCACTCACTCTTTGCCCTGAAGTTAATGTATGAGCAAATTCTTGTTAAGCATCCTACAATTTTTCCTCAAGTATTCAATAAGCTTCACAAAACTCTTGTCAGTAAAGGATTGCTGGATCCCCACTGTGACAGATGCTGTTTCCTAGATATCGGCTTATTTATATAGTTTATTGCTCCCTCAAAGCAAAAGCTTTCTGCAATAGGTTAAGATGGAAGGAATATAGAAAGTTACATTAATTTACTAGAACTGGAAATAAAAGTTCAAAGCCAGACAGGAATTGGTATTTCCCTAGAGCTTGTGGGAACTCGGACCTGGCAGGCTCATTCAAATTATCTTTAGCTCTGGTCTTAAAGAGGTCTGTGGTGGCACACAAATTAACAAGAACAGGGAAAGCTTGGAGTGAATAAAAGGAAGCATTGATTTTTCTTGGAGACTGGTGAATTAGTTTTAGGTCTTGTATCTTTCTTAAATTGGGATTTGTATCTATTTGTTACAGGATAGGAATTTCTATCGTTGTCAGTTAATTTCAGTAGGACTCTACCAGAGCCAGAATAAACTACTTTTCCAGAGGTGACCCTAGCTTCAAGCCCAGTTATATTTTATAATCCTACAGAAAAATTTAATCCTTTTCTACCAAAGACCTGCTATTGGAATACCCTCACCTATCCAGCACACGCAGGACCGGAGTGCTTTGCTGAGCAAGTCAGAAGCACAGCTTTGCCGCACAGCGAGCACACCTCCTGGCAGCCCCACGAGGCAGAGGCGCATTTCACTCCATCCTTCCCAAGAGCGCTGCTGTGCTCGTGGGCTGGAGGACCTTCAGGACAAGCAACAGGAGATCAGTGACACCCTTTACGTCTACTTTTCCTGACCGAGAAAGCCAAACAGAAGCACAAAGGAAGAAGCAGCTGTGCCAGTCGAGACGTGGTTGGGCAGAGACCCACCGCTGCATACCCTTCCCCTCAGATGCAGGCAGATTTCAGCCCAGCAGCACCCCGATGGACCCACAGCATCCCTGGAAACCCCACCACAGCAGCGCTCAGCATGGCATCCATTGCAAAACCATCAGCGTAACCCAGCAGGGACACCTAACCCGTCTGTTCCACACAAGCAGGGAGGATTTTGATGCCACCATTGTCCGCAGCAAAAGCTGCCTGCAAGAGGCCCTGCCTCGCCGCCACGGCCCCGGAGCAGGGCTCTGCTCCTTGCCTGCTACGTAGACAGGCTTCACAGTGCCCCGAAGGCACACTGCTCGGCACCAGGCCAGAGGGGACCGGAGCTTTTGCTTCCACTCCACCGTCCTTGGCACTTCCAGTCCTATTTACCAAGACCTGCCGCAGCCACTCTCCCCCTTTATGGTCGCAGGGCCTCCCAGCGGGCTGTATACGTACAACATATTTAGAAATTGCTTTATTGTGCCTCTGCGAGTTTCTCACACCCCTTCATTGGCGTGAGGTGCTGTGACCCCGCGCCACTGCTGTGCGGCCAGGCTGCAGCCCTGTGCACACACACACCTCCCAGCCAGTGCCCAGCAGACCCCCCGTCTGCTCAACTCCGAGGAAAACGGAGCCGATGAGAGAAAATGGTGCCTGGAAATAGTCTATCTGTAATATAGTCAGTAATTCAAGATGGAGTTTTCCTACTTTGTAAAAAAGGGGTTCTTAAGACTGAAATAACTGATGTTTTAATATGTTAATCCACATTGTCATATTATTACTCAATAAAATGACAGTTTTTCCTGTACATTTTATATATTGTTTATACATTATCCTGTATATTTTGCTTCTCACTCTGCCTTTTATTCTTCCTACGCTTGTAACTTCTTTTTTTATATATTTCTACAAGTCCTACAAGGTGTGGTTTAGGGTTGGAATGGGACAATTTCAGGCAGAAGTGAAGCACACAGCACAGGTAAAATTCCATGGTTTGCACCTATTCTGGGGGGGCGAAACCTACACGTTTGTAGTTTTGGTTTTATATATTTCTTCTGTCAAAGCTTGAAAAGTCAAAACCTGGGCAGCTTGGACTAGGATCTTTTAAAATAAAATGTGGGACATAGCTGATAAAAAGTTTTCACTGGGGATTCATTTGGAATGTGTCTGGAGGCTACTTAACTCCTACATCCCTCTAGCTCAGCCATTGGGTGCTGTCGTTGCATCGAACGTTCTTGGAGAGGGGAATCCCCTTTCCTAAATGCATCGCGATGAGCTCCTATTGCTCCATGCTGCAAAAACGGCCTCAAAACGCTGGGCAGTGGAGAGAAAAGATGCATTCTCTTTAACACACAAAAGCAGCCTTGTACTACTGTAGCTTGTAGTAAAGTGTTTAATAAAGTACAGTATCAGAAACAGTAGTCTAATAGAAAAGCTCAAAAGGTGAATACCATATATGTTGTTACATTTTCAGTGATAATTTAGGGAGTGAAGGATTTCTGGAGGATCCAGCAGAGATACAAACAACACAGAAACTGATTTTTGTCTATTTAGAACCAGAGATGTGCAGGTGTTGAAAATACCTTTCTCACCAGGAAAAAGGAAAGCACTGGCAGAGTATGATTTACTAATTATGTACCAAACACACAGGCAGCAGATGTCCAGTGCTCGTGTGCTCTAAGTGTTCCCCTCAAAAGGACCAATCGGTGGTGCAGGTTGAAACTTGAGTGACTCAGTTTGATTTTATGTAGTGTAAGTTGTAGCCTTTTAGAAATGCAGGGTGATTCATCAGGCTGGCTGTGTTTTTACTGTCTATTTCTGAAAGGTGTGATTTACCGAGAGATGTTAATTTGATGTCCCAGCAATGAAATCAGTATTTGAAGCATTCAAATAAAAAGTTTAAAGGGCTTGGGCAGGACAGGAAGTTAATCTAGTTTGAAGAACGTAGCTGAGATTGCTCATCTATCTGTCTGAGGGCTTTTTCTGTTCTCAGCTAGTCATCAGGTTGGTCCAACAGGTTTACATAGGCACAGGTGATGCACAGCAGCAGGGCAAGGACCAAACAGGCCCCAGAACATGCATATTCTGAACTAGAATCAGGTCATAGCCATTGTTTGGACTTTCTTTTTTTATTTTTTCCTTAAGTTATGTCATCTATGCTTTGTTGAATTTAATAAATTTGCAAAACTGAGAGGTTAAAAAGTATTGTACTAGCCTTTTGTGGACACAGACTGTTCATAATCACTGGTCGCTAGTTGATGACATCTTTCCATAGGACTCCTGCATAGACTCCTGAGAGGCCAAAGTAAGAACCTAACAACCAATGAAAACGAAAAATATTATATTACTAATTATATCGACAGGAGAAGAAAGCTTGCTGTTTTTTTGAAGTAGCCATTGGGGAAGGAAAGTTCGTCCTTTTTGGTTTTTAAGTGCAGATCTTGGATCACTACCACTTCCCCAGCTACACTGGTCTACGGTTAGTTATCTTTCTCCTGATTTCTTTCATCCGAAAGTCCACTTTTCCAGTGTCATAGTCACATAAGAAACACAGTCGGCAAGCTGTTGCCGAAAACAACTGGGATCTATAGGGACAAGAAGAAATTCTGTTCTTTGGGAACAACAGTAATAAAAAAGATGGGAGGGTTTAGATGAGAACAAATATGATTCAAAATAACAGGAATTCTTTTTGCTGGACTATTTTTCAAACAGGAAGGTTACATTGAGTACCTTTCTGGATACAGTTTTTGTCTTAAAATAAACACCACCATTAGTGACTGATACTGCAACTCAATGATCCATATCAGGACGTGTATGAGCAGGCAGTGACGTACTTTTTGTATGCTAGAAAGCATTCATGGGCTTATGTATCATCAGTTTTCAAATAGATATGCTGTCACACCTCATTGCTATCACATTCATTTAATATTTGTTACCAATAATGTTCTGTTGATAATGTTCAGTTGATAATTTGTTTTGCAGGCATTCCAAAGTTTACTTCAGTTGGATAAGAAACATTGCTCACATCTCCTCCTCCTTAATCTCCAGCTGTGCTGAGAAAATGAGGATGGAAACGATCTGCCCGTTTGACATTTACAGCACTTTGTATTGTGCAGGCAGTGCTGTAAGTCAGCATCTCCCTTCACTGGCAAGCAGATACCGACCTCTGCATCAGCCAACATTTTTTGACTGTACCAATCTCAGAAGTTACCATGAGTTTTTTTAAAAAATCAGAGCAGGGATAACTTCAATTACTAATGAAGATCCTGTAACTAAAGAGAGCAGGGCTTTCCTGGGGTCCATTTAGACAAATGACTGCTGCAGGGCCTAAGTCTTCTGGAACTCCGTTTAAAATTTATTCTTCTGAAAACTTCTTTACCTTTGATCTTGCTTCATTGAGTTCTTCATACATAAAATTTTCCATTCACTTAAATATAAAAGATCTCATAAACCATTCTTCAAAAATTCTGTAAGTTGAGGAAAAAGAATGAGGGTGACATTTTTGTTTTCCTTTTTCATTCTTTAGGAGGTACCAAATTCTTGGCTTATGATAGCATATATATGCCCCAAAAAATAGTTTTCCAGATTGCTACTGCTCAACACAGATCAGAAGTCAGTAAACACACCACAGCCTTCATATTCAGAGATCTTGAGATATGATAAGTTATTTAAGTTAAACCTTTCTGAAAAGCAGGGCCCACATTCCTAAAAACATCTCTACTTGCGAACTCTCGTTCCCATGCAAAATGACTTGAATTGCTTTCCTGTTTTTCTTCTTCTTTAAAGAAAATAATAGCTATTTACACTCATTATCAGGCTACTCACATTAGGAATTCAAATAATTATGCATGCGCAATCATCAAATGGTGCACCAAAGAGAATGTTTATACATGCTGAATGAAGCAACAATGGGGAGAATATAGCTCTGTAATGTGAAAGGCAGTTGTAGTGTCAAAGATGTATCAGTTAGCTAAGGACACTATGGTCCAAGTTATAGAATACTACATAAAGAAATAAAAAGGGTCAAGAAAAGAAAAGATATTAGGATTTAAAAATAAGATTTCTGGATATAAAATCATATTAAGATTAATGAATACTTTAATAGGTAAATTATTTTCAAATATTTTATTCAGAGAACTATGAACTATTTTCTAATAATGCCCTTTACATAGTTGCATCTATAGAAAGCTAGTGAAGTGACAGCAAAAAGATGTAGCGTTAAAAGAACTTTCCATCAGAAATGGTTGGTTTATCTACAAAATTAAACCCAACACAAATAATAAATGAAAGAGAACATTACATAAATATTTACCCTATCAAATAGAAATTCGGTGTCAGAATTTGGCGTTTAGTGTTGATTTGTGAGTGTAGGAAAGTACAGTATGCAGTCAGTGTACAGAGCACTACAGCTCTTCATTTCTGTCTAGAAAGTTGTCAGTACAATGTAAACAGAGCATTTCTAATGATATCCTCAAATTAACAGATCATAAGTCATTGAGCTGGAGGGGGGGAAGCTATACTAGTTTTCTACATGTTTGGCAGCCACGAGCTTTTTACAGGCTGCCATATATGCGTTTAATTACATCAGCCTCTTCCTTGTCCAGGATTCCCTTGTCCACATAAGCATCAGCTTGCTGATCAATGAAATCTCTCAGCTTTGAAAGATCATAGTCTGAAAAATAAAAATTCATTTGCACAATAAGTCATTGCCATTATACTGCTTCACCTAAGAAACAATGTCATTGTAAATTTTATCCAACAAATGCACTTTATCCAACACAAAGAGAATTCGCAAGTGCAAGTTGTAAAAACAATTTAAGAAACCAAAACACCTGCACATCTTTTTACACATCACAGTGCATTTAGTAGTCAAGAGGAATAATCATCTCTTGCTCTTGATTGATTGCTGGCAAATGCTAAAGTAAGAATATTTTCTCGTCCAGAGATTTGATGTGCTAGTCTGCATGGCAAAGCTGTTGTTAAACCCCTATTATTTTCACAATTGTCATGGATTCAAAAGAAAGTATTAAATTGACTGTTTCCTATTGAAATCCCAGTAAAATTCCCACTTATTACAAACACCTGTAGTGAAAATTCAAGAAAGCAACTTCCTGAAAATAAATCAAAATAACACCTTATACAGAACATAATATCCTGACATGAAAAATACTGCAATGAGTAGTCTTTATGACAGTGCTGGTGTCAAAGTAGACTTTGACAATCTGTGTGTGTCAATCTGCAATACAGCGGTGAAAGACCCTTTCTGATAGACGGTTGCATCTATGCAGCATGATTCACACCATATACATTCAATAGACTTTTCCTATGCTGGAAAACATCACTATGTTCCATGAAAAGAATTCTACTTTCAAACAATATAAAAAGGTAATCTATTATGTAGTTGTAACTCTGACAACAGATCCAGTATAGTCACACATAAACCACAATACAAATTTCAGTTACATAATTTATGGCATAAAATGTAAAGCTTAATTTGTTAGAATCACAAGTTAGTAATCTAGAAAACATCAATGTCTTATGGGTTCATTTTAAGTTATATGAATAAATATCTTTCACGAAAATCCTGAATTTTTCAGTATAAATTACTTACTCCACAAACAGAACCTTCAGAATATATTAATACTGATTTTGTAACGTACTTCACTGATTATCACCATACAGCGGTAAGTGGAAGGTCCTTCTTTCAAACTGCGCATTCTTAACAAACCAGACAATAATGACTGTCTATCTTTTTATGATTGAGTGACGAAAATTGGATAGAAATAGAAAGACATTAAGAAGCAAATCAATGCTTGCGATTTTTATAACAGTATAAGATAATCTCAAGTGAGTAATACACAAAATTGATGTTCAAAACTCCCCACTCCTGCAGAGGTGTCCTCTCCATATCTGAGTTAGCAGGAATTTTTCTGTTTGCTATACTGAGGCCAGGATTTCATGTCTGATCTCTTACGAGCATTACTTAAGAGAATGTAACTGTCTCTCCATCCTGTCTGAGTAACAGGCACAAAGAGTACCTAGCAATTTAATTATAAGGTTGTGAGTTTTCATTCATGTCGATAGAATGGGAGTCTCCAGTGAAAGATACTATGGAATGGAAATGAATGGAAGAACAAATACTAAATTAATATATCCACATTATTCACATTCAATTTTTTTTAAAAAAAATTAAAAGCTTATTATTATTAAATTCTTAAAATTTTTAAAAAGCTTATTTTTCTTCTAGAATGGTATTTACAACTCTACAATCATTATGTGGAGGTTGGAAGGTTTAATTACTAAACATTCTGTATGGGATTACAACCATTAAGATATTATCCAATTCTGGCTAATTTGTACATCTCATGGCAATTTAATTTGATTTTTTTTCCTAGACATTAATAAATGTTAATTTCTAATACTTATTTACAACCTATTAATTTGGACAAGTAATTAGAAAAATCAGCTTTGGTTTATATTCTCTACAACAGCTGCAGCATTACATTGAGCTTTGCAACTGCTACAGTAAATGAAGTGAGGTCTTATTTGCATATTCAAATCAATCCATTGCAATTAATTACAGAATTTACTTTCATTCCTAAACTGCTACTGTTAGCGTTATGAAACTAGAAACTACCTAAGCATCTTGTGAAAAATCTGGACATGCTATTTGCACGTATTAGTTAAATGACTCACCATTACGTTCTTTGGAGACTAACTGCGATAGAATCCCCAGCAGCCGACGTCTACTGGTGGGAGTGATGTTAATTTATACAGGAGAGGAGCTGGTCTTAATGAGCATTGGTTTCAACGATGCCAGGTCTGGGAGATATTAAGGACAGGCCCACAGTGCCCATAGATTGTATATATGCAAACCAAACTTTGGACACAAAAGCCAATCAGGCCAAAATCCAGGCTTTTGACATGTTTCTCTTTAAATCATCCAGACCACTCTAGGTTACTTGCCTCCTTAATAAGCAATTGATATTTTTAATCTGGGAAAATGCAAATTAACATTTCCAGAGTCATTAGTCATTGAATGAATAATAATTCCTATTGAAATTCATACGAAGTTACGGATTTACAAACATATGCCTAAAGAAAACCTAAACCTCTTCAAGTATATTCCGTGAATAAGACAATCCATGAAGAGGGGTGGAAAAGACTGGCCATTTTAATACACAAATTACTTTGTGAATCACTTTTCCGCTAGCTCCCAGGTGGAGGTGGAGGTGGAGAAATGATTGATGAGCACATCAATACCACCTAATCTTGTACTGAAGAAACAGCGCAATGCATTCACGGTTAGATAAGCTTACCCTGACTGCACTTCCTTAACATCATCCCAGGAGAACTGAATTAGCATTTTACAAAAATAAAAAGTACGGAAAGGCACAATAAAGATAATGTGTCAGAAGAGTAAGAACACTATTCTAATTTTGTCGTAACTTACACTCACTTTAGGGCCCATTTCCATTGCCAGAGGACAATAAAGCCATTTTAGTGCAAATGAAAATCCATCTATGCAGAAAGCGTACATCTTAATGCATTCACAAGCAGATAAAATGCTATTGATCTGCAGTCACAGCCATTTTCAGACTGCAGCAGTGCAGAGGAAAGGTTACTATGAAGAGCAGCGAAGGGCTGCCCAGTCGGTGTGTGTGATAAAGAGAAATAGCCACACGTGACTGAGAGCTAATTACTATAATGAGTACACTGATAAACAGAAACATTTGTTAGAATTGGCAGGGAAACTCTTGAGCAAGTATATATGTCTGTTGCTAATTGCCATAGCTGCCATTGTGTGGAAATGATTTTAAGAGAGAAAAAATTAAAAAACAAAAGTCCTTCCTATTACGGAGTTTATATATAGGAAAATGGATGTCTTAGGCTGTAGGCAAGCACTCATCTCTGAAATGTAATTCATATACACTTCAGTTCACAGAGAGGGTGGCTAGATTACCCTGGGCTAATCTCATCTTGCATCCCCTTCTGCTTGGCTGGTGCAAGAAGGATCCTTCTCTCCAGGCACCAGTCATGCCCCAGGGATGGATCCCTCGGCTAGGAACCTTCACTTACAGAGCAGGTGATGGCAGAAGACCCAGCAATGGCAGAGAGAAGGGATAGGAGGCTGGTTTTACGTAAGATCTTGAGGGCAAACATGATATGGATAGATAAAGATCTGTGAAAAATAACCTAGAAATCCTGCTGCTGTTAGCTGCCTCCCTCCAGCTCTCATACAGCCCTGCCTCTGAGGAAGAGTCAAACGGCAGGGCAGCTGGTGAGAGCACCCTGTGCAGCTGCTTCAGCCACTGCTCCCCTTCTACACAGCTTTGTGTGTGAGAGCTACAAGTCATTAGAGTTGATTTGGGCTGTAATCCAGTGTATTACACTGCTAGTGACATAAATGTGTATCTTTATTTATGGTTATGAAACAAAACTCATTGCTATTTGTGATGGCATGCACAGTGGTAGCCAGATGCACTGAGCTTTTCTAGACACATCCAGACATTTAAAATACATTTACCTCATGTATAAAATCATGATTAAAAGATAAGTTGAACAAGAAATGAAGCACTAGACAAAACTGGCGTACTGCTACCTGGTGACAGGCAGAGCACCGTGACTATCTGGACAGCACATGACTAACTTCTAGCTGGTTAGTCACTGTGTTTTGTGGTCAACAGCTGTTCGAGCCAGTTTACATGAATTTGCCTCGGTTTACTATTTTCATTCATGGATTTAACTTTACATGACCTGTGTTATTTAACATCACTCATTATCACTATAATCTAGACAAGCACAGTTTCACATAACTATTATTCAACTTATAACACAATGCTAAGTTAACACAATTTAAATTACATGCTTTATAATGTGTATGCTGCCCACCCCAATCTCAAGGCTTTTTATTTCATACCTTCTTTGTTACCTTGTTTGTTGTGTTTTTTTAGCCATTCTATGTTTTTCCTGATTGCTTCCAAATACGCCTCAGCTTTCCCTAGAGGAAAGGATGAGAGAGAAATCAGGCACGAACATCAATGATTGATGCAGCTTGCTTAACTGAGTGAAGTTGGACACAGTGAAGGCAGATTAAAACTATTCTTAGTTTCTGTTTAAAAGCTGAGTCCTGTCAACCTTAGTCAGGCAAAATTCCCACAGATGGCTAGCAGGTTTTGTCTGTGCAAGATTAGTCATCCACAAACTTAGGACCATGGCTTTTTTGATCTGTATACATAACTTTTGGTGGTATCTGCAGATACTGCATACGTGGATTAAAGGCGTCCTGTAGCTTTCTGGTCATAATAATTGTTCAGCAAAGATGAAACTGTTAAGACAGCAATAAGACTGAGAGCTTAAATAAGACTGAGAGCTTTGAGTGTCTCATGTACAAAGTGTCAGAAAACTCCTCCACTCAGTAGTACTAACAGCATACAGCAAATCTAAGATTGCAGTATTTTGGAAAGACAAGCTGAAATACAGCTACTTACATTTAATGAGAAAAAGGATGTATTAAAATTACCATGATAACTCCTTGTTATAGCTGAAATTTTGAAGTGATGGCTATTTTTGGACCAGAAAGCACACAGGACAGAATTAGTTCAAGGATTACCTAATAAGGCCCCTAAGGAAATATTCCAGCTAATGGATTTTGAATTCTTAACTTGCTGGAGCTTTATTGATGTAATGTTCTTACATTTGTCAGGAAAAAAAAAACCAAAAACTAGTGTGATTAGCATGTAGAAGGCTACTACTGCCAACTGTGCATGTCTGGTCCCATTAGTAAGTGGATACAGTATTAGATACAGTGTAATTCTTGAGCTGGGAGTGCAGAGTTAGCTTTATAGTAAGATACTCTGTGAAAGAGCAAAGGGCATTGCATGATGAGACAAAGAACTAACTACTGATCCAATTTAAATTTCTAAAAAGCTATTGGGCTGAACGTTTTTCTGAAGGTAAATAACCTGAACCAAACTGAACAGACAAATCTTCAATAGAGAGGCAAAATATGTTATTTATCACTTCCCATGGGTATTGAGACAATTTTTCTTTACTGTGAAGTCAGACAGCCATCTTGAGCTATTTTCCACTTCTACGCTCAAATAACCACTGCTGGAAAAAAATGCCACCTTCCACCTGTGAGTGGCTAATAGTTCACATGTCTGCACTGCCCACAGAACTGCACCAGGTGGCCAATGAACTACACGCTACTGGAGTCTTCACTACTGCAATTCATTACCGAGCATTTTGTAGTGAAAACACATGCATCCAAAAAAGTACGAGCATAAAACATCATCAGAGCAAAATAGATTATAAGCAACTTTTTTAAACCGACTACAAAACATAGATGCTTATGCTGGATCCTTAGCAATAAGAACCCACTGAAAGGTTTCTGCCCCAACAAACATCCCCCTTCAAAAGTTCAGCATTCATTACCTGACAAATCTCCTCTCTATACATCACTTCCTAAGAAAGCCCATCAAGCCTAGTCAATAATTGCAGATGAAAGAGGAGTTGTTTGTGTGCAGGAGGGAGAACTTACTCTGGAGATGTAGCTAGACCATGGAACTCACTCTAACAAAAGGACACGGCTGAGCCTGAAGTACTATACTGTAACCATCACTTGCCAAACTTATTTCTCCAGCTATGAATTCTGTGAAAGATTATGGCTTCAGTGAGCAAGGGATATATTTTTGTATATTTAGAAATAGGCAAATAAGTACGCTTCTGAATCAAGCTGTTGTGTGCTGACTCCCAGTAACAATAAACTGAAGATATTTACACTAACACAATGGAAGAACAATACCAAACATAGGAAAAGATTCCAATCACTTGGAGCATACATATGTAGCAAAAGCAATAGCTAGTTTGTACCTCTGGGCTCCTCACTGTTCCCTGCTGCATTTTGTTCTTCATTTTTTGTAGAATCCTTTGAGATTTCATATTCCTTTTCCATTTTAGCTGCTTCTTCCTTCGTACTGTCTGCTTCTTCACTACTCTTGTCTAAAGAAAGAAATAAAATAAATTTTATATCAAATGTACCAAAAGCACTTCTAAATCACATCAATACAATCTTTAGGAAGTAAAACATTTTGACTGATGATTCAGGAAGAACCTCATTGCAATATGGCTCAAAGGGGTTTCTAAAGGTCATCTCTACCCCAGACCTCTGCAAACTGGAAACATGCCTGTTTCTGCTCTTGCAAACAGTACCTGAATACAGGTGACTAAAATGCAATAACATGTAGTTCATAAAGGCATATTCTTTTGTGCAGAGAAAAATCATAGCAAATTTGCATTCACTAATTCCAAAGTTGACAAAGAATGATTTTTTTTTAATTATTTAAGTCTTAAGAAGCATTGATACTGCTTGCTTTTGTATATGTGTAATGCTTGGACTCCACTGCAGAAAAGGACAGTGAATATACTTCCCAAAGATTAGACAACTAAGTAAAAATTTCTCTCTTGTTGTGTCTTTAGAGATCTAAGCTGTGGGTAGAGGTCCTTGAGGAACTGTATCTTTAACTAGCAGTCTGGCTCGTGAAGCGATTAGCATGCTTTTAACTGAATAGGTTAACAAAATGAGGTATTCCAGGAAAGAAAATTGTAGAATAAGTACCTGCTGGTAGCTTTGTTCTGGTTTTAGTGGATGGGTTCTCAAGCTTCTTCTTTGTCTGCTCAGCTATCATTGTATCTAAGTTTTCTAGAAATCAAAGCAAAACAAAACCAAACCCCAGTTATTCTTCAACAGGTATGACGCACAATCTATACTATATTCTCCACAGCACCAGTTTGAATAGTAAGTAGAAATCTAAAAGAAGAGTCTTCATCCTTGCCTTTACAGAATTAATGCAGAGCCAACACTAAAAGAACAAAGAAATAGTTATATGGAACTTCGGTCCATCTTATTAAAAACTTAACAACTAAATAATGACAATAGGTGTACCAAATAGAGCCAATATTCATAAAGACAGTAAATGTGTGCATATATATTCTAATTATTTAAGTTATGTAAGTCATAAAATATAGATAACAGTATCTGTAGCAATTTATTCTGATGAAAGCAGTGAAAGGGTTTAATTAACTTCACAAAGTATACAAGACTATGAAATATGTGCTGAATCCTGCTGGGAAAATATTATCCCAAACTGCTTATCTGTCTGGATTTTATATGGTTTCATTGGAAAAGAAGTCTAATAAAAAGTTTTAGATTATATTTAGATGGAAGAAATATGTAAATTGAACTGATTAAAACAAATATTTTTTAAAGTTGCGGAAGTCAAGCATTTACCTGAAAACCCATGCATTACCAGTCAAGCATTTACCTGAAAAACCAGGCAGCCATGGCCATGTATACAGCTCTAAAAGTCTGGAAAATGTTTTTCTATGCAAATTTCAGAGCTGAATTCATCTAATTTGAAAGTAAAAGCACCTTTTCATCAAGATGGACATTTCAGATATAAACACTGTCTGCTTACATGGGATAAAAATGTCCTTAATATTCACAAATACAGATCATCATCCAATCTGCCATTTTTCTTCAGTCATATTATAGACATGGTGTAGAATTTTCTTCCCCTTTATCAGCTTTTTTAAAGGTTCAGTTAAACATGGATCCAAAATTTGATAGATGTCAGCTAGTTGGTGGGGTATTTTTGAGGAACTTTATTTTGAATTGTCAATATTCCCTTTATATAAACAGCTAGAATATTCAGTATGAGATGTGGTAACTGTGGCAGAATAGATACTATAGGGCTAGTAAATATTTTAGATCGTATCTCCTGTGTAAGACCCACATCAGGCGGGAGCATCTTTTTCTGTTGGAAAGATACTCAGCACTGAAATCTAAAGATTAGTTTTTTAGCAAGCACATTTCTCTTCATGGCAGATCACCATACGCAATTCTGCCTGCCATCTGATGAGAAATCACATAATCCTGTCTGCCTGAGTCCTCTGTATTTTGTGATTTACATAAAATTAAAATGTAAGCAGTTTTTGTTGGCACCCTGCCCGATTGCACCCTGTCAATTCTACATTACATTATGGGTTTTTTTTATGAAAACTGTTTTTATTTTGTACATATCCTTTTAACATGATTTCTGACCTTGCCATATGCCCTAAACTAAACAGGTCTGGGCTGGGTTACAAGCTGGGTCAGACACACTGGTGAAGAAAAAAACCAAGCTAGAATTATAGGGGTGGTATTGATGCCTCACTAATCACTTGATCCAAAGCTTATTGAAAGGACCGTAAAAATTCCTTTCAGCTGAGCTTAAAATACTATTTTTTATCCTGAATCAGTACCATACTAGTATTCTAGTGGGAATATACGGATTTCTCTGTTGCAAGAGGCACAGTTTTGGGGACATGATTATGCAGCTAAGAACTTAAAAACTGCTTGTAAACTCCAGTGAATAGAATATTCTCCTTCACTAATTCATGCAAATGCAAAAATGCCACTGATTTTGGACCTTAATCCAGCAAAATCTATTAAATTAGTCTTAATTTTAAGTGTGAACATAGCATTTTAAACCAAATAGGAGTATTTAAAAGTTTAAAATGCCACACATACGTAAGTGCATTGATTCATAAGTGCCTTTCATATTCTGCCTTAAAAGTGTCTGTGTTTAGACACTGTGCCAGTAAGCTTCTGTTAGCAGACAAAAAAGATTCCACCACAAGACAGATTTATAACCTGCTTGGACATCTTTAGTTTTAAATGTCTGCATACTGATAGTATTTCCAAATGTTTTTGTTACGCTGATAGGCTGTAGTGTTTAAAAGTCGTACACATACCCACATACAGCATGTGCCACTGAAGGCAATAGCATTTATACTCCTCCATTACTCAATTAGTCTATAAATCCCATCAGGAATTCTACAGTTTTTCTGAGTCTTTGATTTGACTAACAATTTCATTTGAGTTCAACATATGAGTAATAAACACTATCTATTACTACTTTGTCAAGTACAGTAACATGGTAATAAGATTTCAAGATTTCATAAGCAGCCATATTTTCTGTGTGACAGAGGGCAGCTAACTACGTAAGCCTGTTCATGTTTATGGCGATCATCTGGTGCACCGACATATATATCATAAAGAGAGTATTACCAGAGAATCCCAGTTCTTCAACAGGATTTATTGCCCTTTCCCCCCGCTTCAGAATTAATGTCTTTAACAGCTGGTATTGTTTCAAAACATGTTTGTACCTGTCATATGTGGCTAGGCCAGGGCTGAACAATGTTTGCTCTGAGTTACACTGATGGAGTGAGTCATCTTCTCAAGCGAGACGTGCCTGGCCAGCAGCTAAGCAACTGCATGGCGTATCTGGAGGTCTAACAAGAATTGATTACTTTTCCGGTATCGTTTCCCTAGCAACGTAATTTTTACAGAGGAAGAGTTCAGAAAGGTACTGACCTTTCCACAGAGCTGGCCACTTGTTTGAAATGGCACTAATTAAAACAACAGAACAATAACTACTGAGCTAATGGAAGTGACCTACGTTGGTAAAATAGGTCACTCCTCTGGCGGCCGGCTTTCCGCGGAGGAGTATAATCTCATCACTCGAACCAGACACCAGGAGTCAGAAGATCTGGTTTCTGCCTTGCCGCACATTCTAACTTGCTCTTTCACCTGGGATGACTCACTGAAGCACGCACGCTGCAGGAGGGCTCCTATTTTGAGTAGGCATTCTAAGACCTCCTAGGCCCAGTTTCTACAGGTGCTACACACCGACAGATCCTATTAACTGCACCTGAAAATGCAAATTCCCAGTACTTCTGAAATTCTGAAGTCCTTTGAGTTGGGCATCCAAAAATCTGAATTGCATAAAACCAGAATGCTTCTCTTTACTCTGGGAGAATGCACTGCGGCAACACCCTTTAAATCCATGGAAAAAGATACTACATGAAAAAATATGACAAATTACATTACTTTGATCATATAAGAGAGGCAGAAACTAACGTACCCTTCCAAGTATTTAACAGAATTGGTACTGGAAGCCTGAAATAGACCCTTCTCTATAAACAGACAGATTCACGGTGTTTTCCAGACTCTTGCAAATTTTGCTGTAAAGGTTTTTTTCATCTGCATAATTGTCTTGCACCCGAGAGGCAGTTGCACATTCTATCCTCATCAAATTGACTGAAGCTGAGATTTCATGTCATTAAATTTCTGCAGAAAGACCTGCTTTGCTGTTCTATTTTCATACAGCATAGAAAGGTAGTGTTTATTAAAGGAGAAAAAGGAATGATCGTGGTACCTGAAATCAATCTTAACAATAGCTAAAAAATGAGTTTACTTAATGAGTCCATACACTACAGCAGCTTCAGCCGGAAAGCTTTGTACTGATGACTGCTCGTATGAGATGCACACATTTCAGGCATTAAAAAACCACGTTTCTCCCAGGGCTCTTCTGTCTCCTGCAGTAGATGATCCTCACCAGTTTGTAAGGCCTTTTTCCACCTCTGACAAAACTCAGGACATCTCAGCATTTGCTTGTGAATATTCTGTGGGGAATAGCGTACCTGATTAATTCTTTGGCCAAATCCTCCTTTTAGCTTACATTAGTGCAGGTGCAAGAACCGTCAATATCCACTGAATTTTCACCAACGTAGCCAAAAGCAGAGTTTGACCTTTACTCAGCTCGTATATGTATCATGCTTATGTCTCATAAACTGCTTAAACTGTGACGAACAAGAGAAATCTCTCCATTGTGGAATTACAGATGGGGCTCAGCCTTGCAAATGTCCTGTTCCTTTCCAACTCCCTGCCTTACATGTCAAGATATGGCATTTTCTTTTTGAATCTTCCTGTTTGACTGATTTGTCATGATGGTCTGTCTAAAGCCTAATACTGCCATGAGGAATGACACATCAGGTGACAAACCCCAGGTACTGGCATCACTTGTAAAGGGATTAAAGGCGATGTGGTCAGAGTGATTTGAAATAAAACAGCAGCAGTATCGCTTGGCAATCAGATTAAAAGCAACTCAAAAAGTAAACCCCAATTAAATAGATGTGTTTTGAGGTGAACAAAGCTCTGACCAAGTCTCCTTTATTCCCTACCTCACAGACTATATCCTTTCAATATTCTACAGATATTTCCTTTGCATTACTCCAGGTCTCCTAGAGCTGTGTGGTGCAGTCTTTTCCTAATTCTTTCCCACCCTGAGGCTGCAACATGGCCCGTGGACACATTTTAAGTATTTTGACAGCATGCACTTTATAAGCACAACGGATTGGGAATGAAGCAGCACACAGCCGCCTCTACTGCAAGAGTGGGATGGAGCTTAGTTTTGAAAGTTCAGTGACACCCTCTATACCCCGCAACCACATCATCATCTCAAATCATAACTTATGGTCTCAGTGCTCAGCTGTCAACAGAGAGACACTGAATTCAGAAAGTATGGTGGTTTTTTTATGCAGCTATTAAACACAGTGAGAAAAAATAAAAGCATTGCCCTCCTTTCTTTAGAAACACAAACCACTTGGGAGGATGCAAAACCTAGACTTTCAGGAACTAAGCAATATACTTGTCAAAAGAGACACTATGAGGATGGAGTTTTCTTACAAAGTATCCAGTTGGGAAAGCACACAGGAGGCACTGAAGGGAAACGGAAGAAGAGACAATATATTCGCAAGAAATAGCTGCAGATTTAAAGGGCAGATAGTGATAAGCAAAGAAGGAATTGTAATATATTCGTTTTGGTTCTTGTACACA
Source organism: Charadrius vociferus (assembly GCF_000708025.1). Classification (NCBI taxonomy): domain Eukaryota; kingdom Metazoa; phylum Chordata; class Aves; order Charadriiformes; family Charadriidae; genus Charadrius; species Charadrius vociferus. Next base: position 843,183 of record NW_009648526.1, on the reverse strand, counting down.
TGATTTGACAGTAATGTAATGTGGTGGGAAAAAGAATTAGTAATACTAAAACTACTGGATCTCTCCCAAAAAGTTATCTGAGAAAATGTAGATCCTATGGATACTGGAAATGCTATGCTCTCACTTATTGTCACCCTCCGGTGACGCCCATTTTACTGTAGAGTGTAGTGGTCCTGTTTTTTAAGAACTGTGAGGTTAGCTGCCACAGACTTTTCACACCATAGCTACCTGGTTTTTTTCTATGCAGTGAGAGTCTTAATGGAGGAAAATAGGAGATAAGATCTAAGTAGCAGAGGCAAAAGAACATTCATGTGTTCGTGCAAATGCAGAAGTAGCATGGGACAGACATGGATGAGGCATGGGATGAGGCTACAGAAAGAAAAGCTATAAAGTTGCAGTGGGTTTTGTGATCGACATATTTCCCAGATTCTAGTCTTATCTGGGACCTTTGCACACTCTCTGTCCCCACATCCTTTTATCTTACCTCCACGCAAATTCATCCTGGGTTTAACTATTCACATATACTTTACACCATCACTGCTCCTTCTTGGTATTCATCCCACTGCCCCCATCCCAGGCACCCCTGATTTCTATTTTTTAGATATGTGAAAGTCCTTGACCCTCCTAAGAACAGTACAGTATACTGGCATCTGTGTCACCTTAGTTCATCGGATACAAAATAAATAGCAGAGAAAAGAGAGCTGCCTGAAATTAAATAACTCCCACTGGCAGCTGTATGCATCAGTCATATGATAAAGTAATACGGGCAAGGAAAATCACCAAAGGGAAATTCAGATAAGGAAAATCGATTAAAGATTTTAATGCTTATGAAGAAAACCTACAGTAGCAACAAAAAGCCCTTTGGAAAAAAAAAAAAAGAATTAAAAAAGAATCATAGAATGGTTTAGGTTGGAAAGGACTTTGAAGATCATTGAGTTCCAACCCCCCTGCCATAGACAGGGAGACCTCCCACTAGACCAGGTTGCCCAAGGCCATGACCAGCCTGGCCTTGAACACCTCCAGGGATGGAGCCTCAACAACCTCTCTGGGCAACCTGTTCCAGTGCCAGAAAAAGATGATATTATGCATGAACAGTTCCCTGTATGAAATACTGTCAGTGCCCTTCATCTCCCAGGTCAAAATGAAGGAAAGAACAAAAGGTCCACATGACACTGTCCACATATCACTTGCAGCCTCTGGCACTGGTTTAGCACTCTGGCACCTTCCCTCACCCCTCTGAAATCACACAGTCTGCATCAGGGAGCATCTGCTTCTGGAGACAGTGAGTAGGGGAAAGATGATGCCAGTCTCTGCTGTGATCTGCTCTTTGCCTCACACTCTTTGGCTCTGTGCCTGTTCTTGCCTAACTAAACAAGTATCAGGATCAGATCTTTGGCCTGCAGCATCTGTGCTGATGAGAACTTCAGGGATTAGTCACAGTATTCAAATGAGTCCTCCTCGGCCAAGAAAAGGCCAGATTGTGTCTACTATGCACTGGCCTATGCCGGGGAAATTACAGAGCTGTGCCTTCATCAGAAGTGGAGCTGTGGAGGGTACCAAGCGTGAATATGAGAGGCTGAACAGCTATTCCATAATCCTTAGCATGGAGAGGCAGGGCCATGTTAACAACCAACATAGGGGACTTTCTGCCTCTTCTGTTCCCCTGGACTTTTTTTCACGCAGTCTCAGTCTATCTAAAAGAGAGCATCGTAGTAAAACAATATCCCAACAGTAACTTTAGAAAAGGACCAAACTAACACGTGTACGTGTACCTCGGCAATAGCCCACCAACAAGCTGTCTATCTCCCTATTGCTAGTACGTCCTGCAATTTGGTCTTCTTTCCAATTGTCCATGGAGAACAAACGATGAGGGGGTAGCAGAGGTAAACAGAGACATCTGTTCATGCCCATTTCTAACCAACACAATCTCCTACTCAGTCACGGGGGAGCGTGTGGATTCTGACAGTGAGTCAGAGCCAAAGGGAGGCGGTGTGAGAGGTGGCTTTGGTTTGGTCTATGGAGGGAGGCAGCTGTGACTCAAACACTGCATACTGATGAGCTGGAGCAATTTCTCTATTTTCCCTGCTAATTAAAGGGGGGTTTGCTCCCCAACCAGTCTGCTGTGGGCTGTGTGTTGTACACTGTGGCTACAGTAAGCAAAATGCTCTCCTACAGGGAGGTGAAAAGTGGGATCCCCCTCAGAAAGAGCAAAGCTACAGAGTGCTTAAACTTAATTTTCTTCCTACTCCTTTGCCTCGTTCTTTTCTCCAGTGTTGTTCAGTTGTGGAAGACAGAAAAGCCCTGATTTAGAAACTGAAAACAAAATGACCAATCTCAATCATAAGATTAGATAAAATATACATTATATGCAGTATCACGGGGTATTTGTGAGACAGAGAAGTACTGATGGCAAAAGTTTGTGCTACATGTACTAGTCAATAAATGAGAACACACAAGAATACAATGTGCATACAACTAATTTACATTTCTAATTGGATAACACAACTTTCATTTGGTTGGAGTGGCAATGGATAAATTTGCTACAGATCTACTCTTGTAAGCAATGTACAGCAGGAGAATATAGTCAATGTACTGTGTAAAAAGAATTCATACATACACACTGGTGCCTCTTAAGAATTTGTCTGTCATCCCTGAAAGCTCTATTTTTCTTATGGTCCACTACACTCTAATTACGAATGATTCCTAGAATGGTTCTGAAAATCACTCATTATTTTGGTCTTATTAGCGGGAGATGATTTACAAATGTATCTGTACAAACTGGCAGAAACCATTTGTTCCTGCTTCTAAGCTGACAACAATATTATTAAAATAAATGCATTATAAAAGTATAGTTTACATAATTACTATAAGTAGAGCTTTTACCAGAATGATAGTGGACTGATATGCTTTCATTTTAAAATTAGCTAGATTGCCTGGCATACGCAGGAAAAGTCACTCAGCACACAAAAAATTCCCCTTCTTTGTGTGGTGTAGATGAAGCTTTTCCTTAATATTTATCTGGTCTGTGATAGATGGCTTGGATAGAAAAGCTATCAGAGTGAATCTCCACCATGACACTACTCAACAGACAGAAGGAAAATGAAGGAAAGTGAGATATTATTCACAAACTAATATTCAAACAGTGCAGGTATCTATGCAATGCATTCCTTATTCTGCTCTGCTGAAATCAAAGTGAATTTTACAATTGGCTCGAACAGCACTTTTTCCCTTGAAGCACTCAGGACCATGAAGGATATAGTCCTTTCAGTTCTGCATGGAAAATTCAGTATCAGCTATTTATGCAACAGAAACAGTATGAATGCTATGAATAATGAAATATTTTATGCTGAATCAGTCATAACTTCTCTGAAAGCTTTTTGCTGCTTTCCACTGGTCGTTATGTGAAGGGACTCCAACCCTTTCATTCCACTTTCTCACTGCACCCTTGCCAACAGCAATCATTGTTTCAATTACTGTCCGAAGTCTCTCCTAATACTCAGCCTGTTCACTGGTAACAGCCTGTGGCCCTGGCAGGTTGGGGCAAGCAAGGAGAGTTCAGCTGTTTGGGCAGCATTTGTTGGATGCTGACAACCGACCCATGGGTGGGTAAGTTGATACCACAGTCGGATCTAACTCACAAACCACTTGTGTTACTGTGGTCCCGTGTCATATGATTGATTACCTTATGCTTTCTGTACCAACAACGTTTGTCCATTCTTTTAATCGCAAAAATTATTTTAAAGCAGCTTTCAATCTTCAGAGGGCAGACAGGCTCTCTAGAGAGATTTCTGAAAGCCTTGGAACAGGCTAGAAACGTATCATGAGGCTTCCACTCCACAGAAGAATTTGCTCCCAGTACATTAAATTACAGCATTCATAGTTAAGAAAGTAAAGAATGACAGAGATAGGGGCATTGTGCCACCAGCAGGGCACTTGCCAAATATGATACATTTCAGCTGAATGCACATTTTATATCAGTTTGTTACAACCTCTTTTTAATGCTTCCAGAGCTATACTTTCTGAATACATACCATAAAAGGTAGGAAGTACTTTTTCTTCTTTTTCATATTTATGAATACATTCACTTTGGCTTTCTGGGTTCTGTGTTACGGATTATATTTAACATATGGAAAGCTTTTAAATATGTATTACATAATACTGAATATGTGTATTAAAACATTAACTTCCTCTTCCGTGCATTTGTATGTGTGTGCATGTGTGTTTTTCTTGCACCACACTGCTGCTAGATCCTTTGTAACTTAAAGCTAAACCCAATAACATCATTCACTGCAGCAGCAAGATACTTTCCCCTAGAGTGGGATACAATGATGATGACATAATGCTGTGGTTTCAAAATCCCAAACCAGCTGTTACTGGTATATGCACTCAAATTCACTGTCTCTGCGTCCGTGTGAGAGGCACAAAAGCTTGTGACTTGATTCAGTAAATGATTTATTATTTTGAATGTATAATTCAGGGACATAGCTTACGCATGGCTTCAGCCACAGAGTAGGGAAAAGTAATTTAGGCAGTTTCCTACTCTAATAAACCAGAGAAAAGAGATAATCCATCTGCACAGACCCAGTAGGTATTTTCCACCAACTAGCATGGGATCTGCTCACTGAGTTGGACTAAGGGAACAACTAAAAGCTGCCAATTTTTTTAATTGTTTCTTCTCTCTAACAGACACTCATACTAATTCCTTTACCAGCTATAAATAAACACAGTTGGGCATCAATCTCCTAACCCAAACTGCACCAAAAATCATAGTACCTATTCAAGTATTACTGGGTATATTATGTTGTCACTTTTACTTGAATAAGGGTGGCAATAGAACTGCTGCCATGCTTATGGATACTGCAAGAAGCTAAGATTCTCCTGTGCCTGCTGTTCTTGAATATTTGAGAATATTAGCTCAATAAATGAAGGTCAGCTTTAAAGTCATTTCTCAACAGCAAGTCTAAAAAAAGAATACCACAGAAGCAACTTGAGACCTATGAGAAAGCTTTTTCCACTACAGTAAGTTGCTTTGATGGAGTACAAAATCCATCTCTGCATAAATCACTCATTTGCAAGGCAGAGTCTTGATACATCAGTTGATAGTCTTACTTTAAATCCAGACTAAACCAGACCTCTGAAATTCTTAACCTAATCCCTGCCCTCTGTACTATGTCATCATGGCAATTTGTTTCCAGGGTTACAGTACTTATTTACTCAAAGTAAAGCCAATGTGAACAACCGCCCTGAATTTTAGCAGGAAAAATGCATCCCTAGTGTAATTCCATTATCTGAGTGGTCTTGCGTCAGGGATGAATTAAGCCTATTAAGTTCTGGCACAACACTATCAGTAAGGCAAATATCTGCTCAAGCCATATTATCTTCATTTGTAGAATGACACTGAAACCACTGTGATTGTAATCAACCATTTCTTTATGTGCATCTTTCTTTAAATGTACAGGCAGCCAGAGAAATAAAGAGCTGAACTGTAGCATAAATTGTCCAAATATTCCAAAATTCAAGGACTTCTCACAGAAAATAAAGGGATAATCTTAGTCAGAGACATAATGAATTCTTTAGAGAGGAGATGCTCAGGCACTGAATGCGAATCATGATCCACTGGACTTTTTGTAGCCAAGTAGTTGATAATCCATCTGTACAGTTACAGTTGCATCAACCAATCATGTATTTGCAACAGCCCATGTCAAACAAGCCAGGAGAAGTCAGGAAAGATCATTGCCAGTCCTATCTCTGTGACAGGCTGATTCATTAAGCTGAGAAATTGCTCTGATGTAAAAAACTTTTCAGGCTAACCCAGACCAGGAATACTTCAGAAAAATGAAAGGGTTGTGTAAAGCTTATGCAGATGAGCCTTTCTTCTGTAGCTCTGCTTGTTTAACTAGAAAGGCTATCAACAATTAACATAAGAGTTTGTAAATGCCAGAAAAGGTGTGTAGAAAACAAAAGAAAACGAAAACCCAAAACTAGGTTGTTCCAAAATCCCCCTTCAGGAAATTATAACAATTTTACAAAATCTGCATAGCTACAGACTCCAAAATGGGTCCAGCAAAGAGCGCTTCAAAAATTACTCCTGTGCCAAAATGTAACACTTTCCATAAATGGAAGGAGTTTTACTTGTTGGAAGACCATAGCATTAGGTCCTGTCCACTCTAGCACCTTACAGATGACAGATTAAATGTGCTGAAGGGCTGGATTCTTTTTGGAAAATGCAGGTACCTCATCCACCTCAACATAATTGAGCAAAATGCTAATCTTCCCCTGACATAAAGCCATTGAAATCAAGTGAGTTTCACAGGTGTGAAAGTGGAATAATACTCTAAACATGTATCCAATAAATAACCTTTCCTTCATTAGATAGAAATAATAAAGGATATGAATGATCAAACATTTAGAAGTAAAGCTTTAACATTTTGAATGAACAAGTCTGAAACAGGACTCATAAGAGCAAGGAAGATGACAATATAATTATCACTGTTAGTAGAGCAAGAACATAGCATTAATAACACTGTTGCATAAAATATGTACTCTCACCCAGATAGGAAACTCCCTCTTCTGGTGTGATTGTTCCGTATTTAACCATCATCTTCACAAAATCGATCAGAGTTTTCATGATAGTTATCAAAGTCTCCTTCTCTTTTGCCTCCGTCTCTGTGTAAGGGAATAAAGCAAAACTAGTCAAAGACTTCAGGCAACTTGGAAACTCAGTTCTGCAAACTCTGCACAAATTTCATGCATAAAAAATGACCTAGTCACTAAAAAGAAAATGCTGTACTGTATTAGCAAAGAGAACTCCTATACATTTCCCTTTAAACTGCTCCTACAAAGTACACCTCAATGTACTTTAAAACTTCAGGGCTTGGTTCTTCTTTACAGCTTTTTGTCTTAAAGGTCTATGTTATGGAAGGCAAATTAATTCCATTTTACAGATAAGAACACTAAACACACTGAGAGGAAGTGACTTGACAGAGTTCAAATTGCTGGTCAGAGGGCAGATATACGCAGAGTTTCACACAGTCTCTGCCTATTTCTTTTATTTGTCTGTGAACTACTTAGTAGACCAGTCTGGCTTGGTAGGAGGAAGATTGCTCAGAGATCCTTTCTCCTACAAGATCCATGGGTTCAATGACAAAAATACCAAGTGTCCCAAATGAGATTGTTACCATGCACAAGACCATGACTCAGGTACCGGCAAAACAATCTTACATGGTTGGGAGGATTATGACTCCAGAATAGAGTATGAACAATGATTTTTCATTATAAAAATCCATCTTTCTTGCCCATACCTATCTCTGACTATCTTCACGATCATTGCTTCTTAACTTTCTTCTTCCACTATGGTTATCTGCTGAACAATATTACTGCTATTTCTGCATTAGCAGCATGAAACTCCCGCCTCACGCAGTTACTCAAGTTCTTCCCGCACCCCAGGTTGTCACTGAAGGACCCAACAGAGCCAGGGGCACTGTCAGACAGGGACAGTCAGAAATGTACTCCCAGCCTTGGCAGAGGGCCAGCCCCTATGGGGAGCTGCTGAACAGGTTTTCTATTGCTGCCTGCAATTTAACACACATCTGTAGGATGTAATTGAATCCCCTCTCCTCCAGCTTGATACAAGCCAGCAGGTGAACAGCACAAAGCAAGTGGCAAGGCAGAGATGTGCAGCCAGTGGGACCTGGTTCTATTTGTTTGATAACCTGTTAAACCCAACATGCCTTTCTGCTTTGTGAGTAGAACAAGGAGAAGAACTAGCATGCAAAACTACCATGGGAAAATGAAAAGAACAGGAAGAAGAATATGAGGTTTGAGGATTGGACTGGAGCAAAATATGCCCTAAGGGTTTTCATTCTAGCTCTCCACTCAGGTATTTATGGGGACAGTCTGAAGCTCCTGCAGGATAAGGAATCTACAGAATAAACTGTTGCTGACTGTGCTGGAGAGAGCAGAAGATATGCTGGCTGCAAAGAGGGAGAGTGGGTGTGTGGTAGAGTGTGCTGACAAAGGGGCTGTGGCGAGGTGCCACAATCTTGTCTGCAATAACTGGAAGGCAATGATGTCTAGCACCGGAATAGGAAGAGACATGCAGAGCTTTCATTGCAGTAAACAGCAAACCTGTGGTTTGTGAAAAGGCTGGGAGGCTCAGACTCATTTACTGGTACCATCACTGTGAGAATTCTACTGTGGCTTACTCGTATCTCTGTTGGCTTAGAAGACATGGATGTTACTGCAAAGATCTCTGGAGAAAACAATTTGCCAGTTTTTCATCATGCCCTTACGGGAATGAAAAGAATTCAGGACTCCTGAATCATACAGCACAAGATGGGAAGGGCTACCTAGGTCACACAGTTTGCAGTTCTGAGTGCTGTTCCTTCCAATGTTTTGCCATACTCACTAACCAAATTAGTTTCTGCTATGCATCTTAGAGAACATTTCTAAAACACATGGTCTCTTGCAACCAAGGAAGCTGTGGGGAAGGGAAGGGAAAGGAGCAGGAGAAAACAGAGAGAATCTTAATTTTCTATTTTTTTTCCTAGCCGTTCCTGTAAACACTTGATGAGCTCACCTGAGTTAAGACTTTTTAATAGTGCGTAAAAGTTTGGAAAATACTGGAGGTCTTCGAAATTATCTTCAGAAGGCAGCTCATTTCTTCTTTCCAAGATACTAGATGATGACCATGTGTTATCCACTGTATCATCAATTTCTCCATTAATGAAACTATCCTGATCAGCTTTGCTTGGTGTCTCCGCAAAGGACATAAAAAAAAAATAATCTATAAGCACACTGCTTCTGGTGATAGAGTTAACACAAAAATAAATAGCATCATGATCTTATATCAACATTTTCCTAATTACGAGGTGAAGACTACGCTATTTTTTCAAAGTTATTTCAATACGGGACCTGGTTTAAATCTCAAAGTAAATCACAAACTGTTTTTCTATCTGATGGAATTTCTTTAAGAACACCTTTAGTTTCCAGATTGAACTAATTAATCCCTAAAGCAAAGCCGTGTATTGGTCTACTTGTACCATTTGGTAAGTGAGTCAAAATGATCAGCTACAAAATTACCATTCTTTCCTGTTCCTTTTCTTTCATATCACTGTCTGCTCTGCTTGGAGGGTAATCAAAGTCTTCAGACTCCTTCTCGTGATCTTTTGCTTCATTTGCAATTAGCTGTTGTAAAACCTCTGCCACTTCATCTTCCAGGGTATCGGCCTGACTCTCTGTGATCTGTTAAAATAATTGTGCAGAGTACTTATAGAATATTATGAGTTTCCTAGACTAAACGTCAATATGAAACCTGACCTTTGTAAATAGGTTGCTTCAAGTATGTTTGCTTCAAAATGGAACACAGCCAAATTAGGTGTAATACCTTCACTGATGTGTGTGTATACATATAGACATAGATATAGACATGTACACATATAAACATATATATGTCTATATTTATATAAATGTATATATACACACATACAAACACACATCAGACGTGTAAACACCCACCCACACATATAGCCTCCAATAGGAAAACAAACCCATATAGGGCTTAACACAATGGAGTTCAGCTTGAAAGAACGCAATGAAAATCAGAAGAGAAATTAAAGGAAAAAGGAGAGCAAACACAGCAGGAGTACAGTCACTGAATGTTTTCTTGACACCAGAAACATTCTGCAGTTTGGTCTATTTTGCTGCAAAGCCATCACAGGAACAACAGTGTTATTGCAGAACTAAAGCAATGTGCCCAGATGAGTCAAGAAGCTTGCCTAGAGCCTGAATCCCATTAATTTTCACTCAAGTCATCATTATTAGCTGGACACAGCATTCACCCAAATTGTTTTTAAAACGGCTAAATGAAGTATTAACAAGATACTTACTAGCCCCAGATTTAGAAGTTTTGAAACGATCTTGTCAAACACTCCTCTATCATTCTCCTCATAAATTCTCGCAGCAATTTTTTGAACAATGTCTTCAGCAGTCAAAGGAGTGCCATCTAATTGATGGAGGCCATCTGGATCATCTAAAAGGATTACAGTTTAACTGTGTGCTGACTGTCCTTACTTATTTGGATTAGACATCTTGTAAAAAATATCTGCCCGTATCTTTTTCTCTTCTGAACAAAGCTGCACCTTTTAGACACATTAGGAATATAGTTTGAGATGCACTTTGAAATCCATTACATCAGTCTCAATGAAAACTTCTTCGTGTCCATTTTCCACATCTGAAAAATGGCTTTCTGACTGGCTCTTTTGAAAGAGCAGAGATGAATGTAAGGAGCATACTCTCCTGTTTACATAAAAATATTGTAAGAATGAGAGAACATTGCTCACATATCCACTTACATGCATCTTCCTGGTATCTACTTTCATCATATGGCCTCTTAGATCAAAACAAATCACTACAAGCAGCATACTATCTTCTTGTTTGGATTTCAGCAACTGAAGTTTTAACTATGTAATCATTACTTATGGCAAATAATATCATCATGACCAATGGGAAAGTGAATACGATGAGTAAGCTTTGGTCTGTGATCAGCATGCTTTGATTATAATTAAAAATACCCTGAGCTAAATGCTGCTCACAACTCTCAGAGGACTCACTTAAACTACAAGTAAATTAGCTACTCCTGTAGTAAAGGCAAGTATTCTTTGGCCTTCGATAACTTATTTTAGCGTTGTGATGAGGAGAATTATCTAACATTGCACATAACATTTGGAACAAACATATGTGATTTAGCTCTATATAAAAGTGCTGCTCCCCTTCAAATAAATATATTTTCCTTTAAAAAGATGTCCCATTTTCCTTCCATCAAATCTAAATTGCTAAAAAAAATAATGCAAATTTTGGATTATCCTCTATGGAAGAAGACTGTGAAAATCAACAGCAATTCTTTTGTATTGTGTTTCAAAACATAATTGTAATACGACAAGCTTCTACAACTGGAAAGAATTTAAACTGCACCCCAGTAACAAATAGAGCTCATGCTTAGTGGTGAGTACAACATTCATGATTGCAATCAGTTTGCAAGAGAAGTCTAACCTAAAATTCACTGAAAGATGATTATAGAATACCTTGGAATTTATAATCCAGTCCACTTTTAGTGGAGTCATAGTCATCCACAAGCCTGCGGTTCTTGGTGGAGTCTGCATCATCAATGGCCAGTTGCTGTTCATACAAAGAGCTTCTAATTGACTCCCTCTCCTTTTCATTTCTCTCTCTTTCTGCTACTGATTTTAGCAGGTTCAGGTCATCAACAAAGGAGTAATTCCTGAACTCTGGCTTATTTTCTGGAAAATATATCAATGCACACATGACATCAAATCCTATACCTCTTTGAATACCATTAGGAATATCACTATAAAACCAGGAAAGTTGTTTTACCTGTGGGAACTATTTTCCTATTCTTGTCTGCCTCAGCTTCAGCAATCTGATATACAAAAATAAAACAAACAAACAAAACAACAAACAGGCAGAAGGAATAAATACACTAAAATGTGTCATCTCTTAATTTATCAATATCACCAGAAGCCTTAATGTTTGATCTTCACTCTTAGTAAGAACTTTGCATTACTAAATAGAACATGATTAAGCACTTGGCACTTTTTGTCAGTACCACTGCATCCTCTGATCAGAATCAGACATTACTAGAAGCTGCAACAGACTTTCCATTTTAAGATAAATGCCAGTTACATTTTCTTTCTTCAGTCCAAACTCCCGCTATATTCCCATAGCGTGTTCCAAAGGGGTTACACACCTGTGAGCTGTTGGAGCGAACAACATGCTTTTGGAATGCTGGACACTAAAACTCTGTCCTTAAAAATTATTGAAACTCTATTTTGTACCCAATGTCATCAATATTTCCTTAACTGACAAAGCTATTTTTAACTCATTTGTTAAGTCATTAGGATATTAATGGATCTGGTACCTGAAGGCTCAAAATACTATGAAAATACCAAAACTAAAAAGCATTGTAACTATTTTTTATTTCACTTACCTGTTCCTCCAAAGGTCTTTCGACACTTAATTGTCTGTTGTGTATAGCTTTATCTAGAATAAAAACCCACATATATATACTCAGTTATATGATGCGTGAACTACAAAGAGACAGTACATTTTTTCTTAATTTATAGTTTTTTCCCATAAAACATGGTGTCTTAAATATGTTGCCAATTGCTAGCACTTGTAAAAAAAAATTCAGTGTTCCTAGAAGAATGAGAACACAATGAAGAAGACCAACATTTAAACAAAGCATGATTGTTTGGGGCAGAGGGAGAGGTTCTGTAAAAGATGTAATAGAGATACAGATATAGACTCAGTAACCCCTTTCTGATGAGAAATACAGATATAGACTCAGTAACCCCTTTCTGATGAGAAAACTCATAAACAAATTGGGGGGAAAAAATGCTGTAGGAGATAGACTAAAATAGCAATAATCGGATTGGCACAACCAAGAGATTAAAAATCTCTTACATCCAGAATACCGGGGGAGACAGCAAGTGAGAGACAGAGACTTGGGCAGAAACTGCTGCAGAATGGGTGAAAACAGTGCTTGGAAAAGACGGAAAAAAAATCAGAGCTTTTCCCTCGACCAGCACCTATCCTCTTTAATATTAGATTGCAACTTCAGTGATCCAGTGTCTTGCGCCAGGAATATTGTTTCTTTCGTATCTAACTGCTTTTAGCCAAGTGGAAGGAAAGTTTTTACTTTCCTCTATCTATACCCTGCAAAACTTTCCCCATCTCGGAGAAAATGGAGAAAACGTGTTAACGAAGGTGCTTACCTTTGCCCACTGGTTTCGGGAAGCCATGCCCCCGGCTTGCCAGCAGCGACAGCACCTGCACCACGACCGCCAGCTTGAGAAACATCCTGTCGCTGCCCGGCCCCCTCGGAGGGCGAGCCTGGCCCGGCGACGGGGGTTCCTGCCCGCGGGGGCTCCTGCCCTACGCGCCTTTCCGCGCCCGCGGCCCCGAGCGCCGCGCAGCCGCCGCCCGGCGGGCGCTGTCCAGCGGCGCGGTG
>NW_009648526.1:825113-829958 GCF_000708025.1 Charadrius vociferus | reverse complement strand
CCCCCGGCAGCACCTCCAGGGGGAAGGCCGGGGTTTGAGGTCAGGTCAGCAAGGCTGGGCTGCACACGCTTTTTGAGCTATAAAAGCGAAATCCGGCCCTGTAGGGGAGGCCTATGAGTCATTTAGGTCTGTGTAAGCCCTTTCCACGGGGCGGAATTACACAGTGATGACACAGTCATCAGTGATTCTTTTCACTACAAAGAGATGACATAAAAAGTTTAATTATAGCACATCTTGCTCTTTAAAATTTAGAATTAAAAAAAAAAAAAGCAGCACAAATGACAATAAGCATGTAAGCTAATTCTGAGCATTTTCATAAATTAAAACGTAGCCCTTGCAGACACAGAATGGCAACAAATCCCTAGGGATCGGAGGAAGACATTTTCACCAGTTTATGGCAGAACAAAGGATTGCAGCGGTAGCTCTTTTCAGAATTATAGGATCTGCTTCCAAAATGGGAGACAAATCACAGTGGCTTTTCTTCAAAAAGGACCTGATCATTTTGTAGTCACAATGCATACATGCAGGAGTCAGCTGAAAACCTTTAACATTCGAAATCTCAGTACCTGTTAACTGCTAAAAAACCCAAATGCCTAAAAACTCTATTTGAAAAGATGAAGAGGATCAGTGTTTTTACAGGTGAAAACCTGGAACACAGTGGAACTGTTCAGTCTCCTACCAATGTATAATATTATTATAGTATAAGCTGGAAAGAACACAAAAAAAAAGTAGAATAATAATAATTAATTGGACACAAGCACTACAAAAAATGCAATTTCTTTTTTTTCCCTGTTAGCAACCACTGTATTTAATACTCAAGCCTTTCCATATAATTTAGATGAAAATTAGATAAAATCTGATGCTCTAGCTTACATCAGACTCACTTGTGTAAATTCATCTGCCTCTGATCCACAGATCCAGAGCAATGAAAATAACTTTCAGAAATACACTGATAACCCCAGAATCCCTACCTATAGACGGGCTCCTATTCTCAGAGTTGTACCAGAGTTAGGAATTATAGGATATTTTGGATAAAAACCTTTTGAGCATAGTTGTATGTAAGAACAAAATAGCCTTGTTTAACCTACAATGAAAATCATTATACTAAACAGACCCTTCCCTCACTTCAGAAGCACAGAAGACAAGCAGCTTCCACAATAAAGTGTAGAGTAACCTCTTCCTCTGCCATCTTTAGCACATATATACACCCCACAACGGGAACCTCAAAACTACAGAACATTACTGATATAGAAAAATGAAAAGATCAATTCTTACTTCAATGCCACTTGATATTCTATCCCAGTTTTGTATTAGTTCAACAGTTCATTGCCTATCTAATGTTCTCAGTGTTCAAAAAATGTGTACTCTCTCTCCATTTATCCTTCATGATATTTACTTCCATAACACTTGAACATTTCCTGCAATACATCGTAAAAGTGCATCCATTTATAGGACTCTACACATTTAGTCATTCAGACAAAAGTCACCATACAATACAAAAGCAGTAAATGTATTTTAAACATGCTGAAATCCAGATAGTGGTAAAGCAGTGAGATCAGAAAAGGAAATCTAACTGGTGATGATAGTGCAAAGAAGCTGCTGATTAAAAATACACCTATTTATGTGGTATGTCTACATACGGCTTTTTGTGTATAATGGTATGTCTAATTGTGTTCAAACGTGTTTATTTTATACAATATGCTTCTGCTTTTGTGATAAGTGTTTCTATTTATGTGAAATCTTCTCTAGACAATTTCCCAGTTCCATACAGTTTGTTATTTCTTTAGTGCTAAATTGCCTCCTGCTTTGCCAATCCTGTCTAACAAGAAATTATACAGAAGGACTTTCTAGGGGCTGGGACTGAGAGTGGGGAGAGAAAAGAACTCAAACCCTGGCATCATCAAGAGAGTATGACTGCAGTAGCCACTCTAGTTTTTGAAATTGCAAGCAAAAAAAAAATACGCCAGGAAAGCCAAGCCTAAAACTTCAGGCACAAAACATTCAAGAAGACTTCATGTAGAGGCAATGCGCTCGCAGGCACTTGCTGTAACTGGCAAGCACAGAGCACACCTGCAATGCCACGCTCTAGTTTTGCACATTTGGCCCAGTACTCCTTGTATGACATGTGACAGATAATACATAATCTCTGCTAATTACGACAAAATATGTTTAATCATCGTAGGAAAATGACTGGGTAAAACTGTTGCCTTTGTTTCTCGCTACATCTCTGTTTTCATTTGGCATCATTTACATCATCTACTACTACACACTCCTCTTCCCAGCGCAGAGACAATACAGTGAAGAGCATAAGCTCTTCTATTTTGGATTCTATTTTGGCTCATCCACAATCATTTTCTATTCTAACCCATTTTCTATTCTGGAGCTATTTATTTCCAGTGATGATTCATGAGCCAGAAAGAATATCACTTGCCTATCAGATGCCAAGGAGAACTTACAGGAATGGCAATTAGAATGTTTTTTATTGTGGTGAGCGCAGTTGATACACAGCCTAGGGAAATAACTGAAATGCAGCCTTTCAGTGCTATTTTTACAGTTGTTTTATAACCATACTTCAAGGTTTTTCATCTAGCTGATGGAAATAGAAGGCAGATGAAAGCAGAAAAAACCCAAACAACCCAACAACCCACCTTGCCAAGTTTATGCCTACTTGGTAGACATCACTTACTTTTGTCGATTTGCTTTTTCTACTTTATCTCATATTATGCTAAATTATATACTCAATATTCTAGTGCTTAAAAGGAAAAAAATGTTGCAAAAGTTATTGGTGATCTTTTTGCAAGGCATTAGATATATCTATAATCATCTGACCATAAGTCATGTATTTTGCACATATGTGTGCACTATGAATAGTCCTATTTCAATGCAATCATCAACTGTATGAGAAATTAATCATGCACAAGCCTGAGGGTTTGTAGTCTACAACTCATTTTACATACAGCATTTATCTGTACACCACCTAAGGTGAAGAGAAGGACTTAAGGCCCTAGAATCAATAAAATTAAAATAAAAAAGCCAAAGCTATTGAGATTTGAGCATTTATTCAAGTTCCGTCAGCTCTACCAGCAGCTTTTCCTATGTTTATTGATCTTACGGTTTTGGTCTGCAAAACTTACAAGGTTTTCTACCTTCAGCAAACATAATATGATCTCTTTACATGAGCAATCCTTAACTGGGATTTTCTTAACCAATTCATTTCATAAAATGAACTTTAACAAATACCAGTCCAAATCCTTCACCTTAGTTTCAAGGAAATGCCAGCTTTTAATACTTTCCAAAATACTGACCTCAGTTTGTTCCTATTTGGCTTTTTTTCTGATAATAAATCAATTTATAGTTTTGAACTTCAGCATGATTTTCTGACCAGACATATGTTGGAGATGGAGGGACACTTTTCCCTGGAAACAGATAGCTTAGAAGGGATTACTTCAGTTTCTTCCCCACGCTTTCTAGAAAAAAATCACCTTTGAACTGAAATACAAACCAGAAAATGTCAAGTAATTTTGTTTCAGAAAACTATGTGTAACTGAAAAAGGCATACATGGGTTTCTAAAATGGAATTAAGCATTCAAAACTACATAGATACAGTTTTATTTTAGTCTGCTGTCTTTTGCGAGAAGATTGACTCACATATTTAAGTGGCACTATGCTTCTTCCTTGTTCACAGGAAAAACAGTGAGAGAAAAACAATTCTGTTAAAAAACACAGTAAAAACTATCTGAATATATCTTGTTGCAATTGGCTGAAAATCTCATTACACAAATTTGGAAAGGCATATCCTAACAGATCAGTTAACATGACTGGGCTAGGTGCACTTTTTCCCTTGTCGTATGAGGTATCTATGGAAGTCACCTGGCACTCTTCTTTCACATGTTCATTCCACTGCTTTGCCGGTGAATGCCCAGTTCCACCTCAGCCACAGAGCCCTGTGGCAGCTGTATATGGAGCAGAAGGCATGTCACGGTGTTTCAGAGCAGAGCTGGGATATGGCCTGTGTCTGACAAACAAAGGAAGATATTTTTCTGTTAACTGAAATCACTTCTCTGGGTACTAAACGATCAAAACTAACAAGGCTTCTGTTCATTTAGCATCTACAACTACTGCTGTTCAGCTATGGTGACATAAAACTAACCTTAATTTTGAAAGGCACAATATTACAAAATGGCAAAAACAGTATCTAAAGTCAGAAAACCCCTGTCATCTTTATGCTTATAAATTCACACCTTACTTTTCACAGGTATAGCGGCCTTCCACTACCTAAAGGGGGCCTACTGGACAGATGGGGAGGGACTCGTTATCAGGGAATGCAGTGACAGGACGAGGGGTAATGGTTTTAAACTGAAAGAGGGGAGATTTAGAGATTAGGAAGAAATTCTTTACTGTGAGGGTGATGAGACAGTGGCACATGTTGCCCAGAGAGGCTGTGGCTGCCCCATCTCTGGAGGTGTTCAAGGCCAGGCTGGATGGGGCTTTGAGCAACCTAGTCTAGTGGGAGGTGTCCCTGCCCATGGTGGAACTAGATGATCTTCAAGGTTCTTTCCAACCTAAACCAGTCTATGATTCCATGATTTTCAAGCGCAAAGAATGCAGGGGTAGTTCCCAGGAGCTACGTGGTGAAAACCTTCCCAAGCCGCCAGATCCCAGAGCGGGAATCACCTCAGGAACAGCTCTGCTGGGATCCTCTCGGGCGCTCTACATGTTCCCACTCATGCTTTGAGAAGAATATTTCCCGTAAGCATCTACAAGTTATCCCACTGCTCTCTTTTGAAACCCACCTTTAAATATCTTTTTTTTTTTTTTGGTGATGCTGACAAAAAAAAACACAGC
>NW_009648526.1:821406-824436 GCF_000708025.1 Charadrius vociferus | reverse complement strand
GGGGCGCCGGCCGCTCCCCTCAGCCCCGGAGCGCCTCTCCTGGAGCGCCGGGGGGACCCGGCCACGGGCCTCCTCGCACTGCGTGGTCATAGAATGGCTTAAGTTGGAAGGGAACCTTAAAGAAAGCAAAAATTGCCTTAAGAAAGGCAAAAATTGCCTTCTGTGCTTGGAACGAGCCGCCTTGTGTTACTGCTGTAAATGAGGTGTCCCCTGGTTTTGAGAAGGCTGTGGAATAGTATTAAATTAACATGTCTTCTTTGTCTTCTGTTTCCTATTTTTGCCCGCAAAATTTATGCGAGATGAAAATAAGAAGTTTAATCTGTTCTAGGAAGAAGAAAAACTAATCCAGCAGGAGCTAACCAGTTTGAAAGCGACAGTTTCTGCCCCCACCACAACACTTGTAAGTTCTGTGAGTGGTTATAGGCAGTGGGAACAGCAGGCCAAAGGTGAAGAAAAACAGTGTTCTCACTCTTTTTGTCAGCTGGAGTGTACAGGTTATCTGCATTATAATTGTTTAATCATCAGCATTTACAGTTGACAGCGACTGTAGTTTTGCAGCATGGCTCAAACAGTGAGGACACTGCGATTCTGTTTGGTGTGAACAAGCTGTAGCGATATGGCGCCCTGAGTCTGTCATTCTGTAGTTTATGAAATAACGCAAACAAAAAAGCTAGGTGATGAACTGCTTCCATCAAATAATGTTCTTTGCAGGCTGACGTTGTTCTCGCAATGTGTGCTGTACAAGAAGCTGTGCTTTGTTGTGTGCACTGTTGCTCATGTCTGAGTTGCAGGAGTTGATATATTCTGGTCTGAGTTAGTCCCACAAGTGAGAATTTTTGAAGGGAAAAATAAAGTTTTACCTCGCACATCATGAAAACCCATCGTAGGTCAGTGTAGTGATTGGTAAAATATAATTTGCTTTAGCAGTGTGATCACCTAGCACTTCAGATTATTCATATTTTTTATGTTAGTCATAATTAATGTACTATTGAGCACAGACTGTTGATAACATCTTTAAAGATGTTATCATCTTTAACATCTTGTATATGGGGAGTTCTGCTTTTATGGTCAGAAATTAATATTGAATCAGAGAAGAAGTTCATAGCAAAGAAAAAATTATGAGTACCCTGATTTTAGAAAACGTGTGTGAATGCACACATGTTTCTATCAGATAAAGTCCTCTACCTCGTTAGGGCAGTGACGCAGAGCATAAACCATGGCTGACATAAAATTCTCTATAATTTATTTTCGGTATTTCAGAGACTGATGAAAGAATGTATGGTGAGACTCATCTATTGTGAAATGCTGGGGTACGAGTCGTCCTTTGGATATATCCATGCAATCAAGCTTGCGCAGCAAGGAAATCTTTTGGAGAAAAGAGTTGGTATGTGCATGGAGCTGTAGCCTTAATAATATTCTCAAACTCTGTTTTTCAAGTTTCTTAGGATTTATAATTCATGTGAAAATACAACTTACTTAAAGTGTTCTATCTTCTTGGTATTGTTTCATAGTCTCTCACTCTTTGGAAATAATACTCTCTAGTTTGTGAGCTGCTCTATATCTGTTTGTAGAACAGAAGGCAGTGGAAACTTATTTATTTTACATCTTCAGTTCCTTCATTGTTTTGGATTGCAGCACCAATAAACAAGTAATTTACGAGAAATTTTGTTAAAAAAACACATCAAGCTGAAAACGAGTTTCTGTCAGGATTTGGTTTCTTTTTCAAGGACTGTAGTAAAAGAGTAGACAGATGCTCATGTTAGACAATTTCTGCAAGCATAGTATTGGTTTTCCAGTATTTAACTTAGAGGTAGTTGTTTAGATTTTTTTAAAGAGGACTTATTACTGTTAGCAAAGTGATCCTAAAATATTTTCTCTTGTGATGCTTGTAGGACTTTTTATTTATTTATTATTTTTTAGTTTAGAAACAGTGGTAGGAAATAAGGTAAATAGGGAGGTCCTTATAGCATGGATGCAGAAGTTACTGAGGAAATCTGAAAGGCTAATTCAGATTTGTTTGAAATGTCACACCGTTGTGATTTTTCTTGTCTGCCAGTGTGGCTATTAACTTGTTTTCGGTAGATTTAGTTTGAAGTAGCTGTCATCCTGTCTCATCTGGAGAATTTCCTTGCAGTTGCTGATTCAACTGCCTAGTGAAGACATTTCTTCTTGTTTGCAGAGAAAATGGTTTAACTCCAAGCAATACTGTGTCTGCACACACAGCAGGAAGGCAGTATCTTGCGGGATATGCTTGTTTGATATCCTTTGTTTGAATTTCACCTGGATCATCCACTCAAGTATTGGAGTTTCTGAGAGAATGTGTTACAATTGATGATTTAAAGTTGCCTTATTGCTGAGTAATGAAAGCCAGTGCACAGATGCTCTGGTAGGGATTAAGAAATTCTGTCTTCACCAAACCTGGGAGGGCAGGTGGTAAGCTGTTTTGAAGAAAACTTTGTGGCTTCTGTAAGTGTCAAGAGCCAATGTTCTTGTTGTTAATCAGTTTGAGACCTTTCCTCACTAGCGCTCTTTTTGAGAAGGCTTTGGTGAAGCAGCACCTTTTAAATTTCTTTTAAATATGGGTGGCTTAAAGTTCTCTGGACACAAAGGGCCCTTAAGCTTTGATGTAGTAAAAGGATGTTATCAAGAGTGTGTATGGGGTCTTGTTTGGTTTTTGTTTAGGTTGTTGTCATTCTGCAGTCATATGTGATACACAGGATGACCTCATCTGTTTTTGGTGCAGTATACCGAAGTGTACTAAGGAAGTGTTGTCAGTTAATCCAGTCAGGATGTGTTACTCTCTTACTCAATGTGAGCCTCAGTGAATGAGAGCGAACTACGTCTTTGCAGGTGTGCTAAGCTGGTCAAGTCCATAGTTCCACAAGCAGATAGATCAATCTGATAGCCCAGACAATACAGTTATTTGTATATAAGTTGTTCATTTTTTGATCCCTAAGCCCTGAATGAACAGAGACCTTTTTTTTAAGATCCATCTCTGTAACACAAATATTGTCATGACTTGCGGCACAC
>NW_009648526.1:768913-821378 GCF_000708025.1 Charadrius vociferus | reverse complement strand
AAATTATTTCCTCCTTGTTAAGAAATAACAAGGGAGTTTTTGGCATAGGATGGTGAATTTACTCTTCTGTATTCCAAGTTGAATATAAATTTTATTTGAAATGGAACTTTATACATGTTTCCCTTTTTTCAAAAAATAAGGAAGTGCATTTGTGTTGTCTAGTCTAGAGGTAATATACTTTTATCCGTGCAGGGAAGATAATATTTTTCCCGGAAATGATTTCTCATGGTGCTCTTGGCTGCTCTTTAGCTATAACAGTAATGTAATGTCTCATTTCTCACAGCTTATGAATTCTTAGCTGTTATTTGTTGAGCTTTACTGCAACTTAAATATAACTGGTTTAGCTGGAAATAAAGTCTTGATATTTAAAACATGAGCAACTGTCATCAACCCCAACAGTGGTTTTTTTTCTTGGGTTTTTGTAATTGTTTAACTTTTCTTGTGTTACAGACAGTCTTAAGTTTTCCAACTTGAAGTTGCTTATTGCTTGAAAGTAGTAATGGAGGCTGCTTTCTTTTATAGGTTACTTGGCAGTTTCTTTATTTCTGCATGAAAATCATGAACTGCTACTTCTACTTGTGAACACAGTTGTGAAGGTACAGTGTTTTTGGAGGTCTGGAGGTAAACTAAACTTGGACCAATTGTTCCTGTTCTGTGTCAGACAATGTCTAAGCTATGTACTCAGTTCTATCATGCTGTCTTAAAATTGCTGTTTCTTTGGTTAGCAATGAAAATTTGAAATAGCTTTCCCTGGCTTTTTAATTTAATCTTGGCATTCTGATATTGAAGCCATATTTTTAATTTTTTTCAGAGGAGATATACCATAAAATTTCCTTTATAAGACGTACCAGTTCTATACATTCTCAAATCCAGGAGGAGCCATGCATGTATATTTCAATGTAAATTTTTGCTTTTAGCTGACAGCAAGTATCTGTTGGCTTATTTGAATTCTTTTGATAGAAAAAGAAAATATGCTTTGGAGTGACACTGAAAATCTGTTATCTAATAATAATTTATAGGTGTCATTGTCTGTATTACTGCCTCTTTTATAGAGCGGTTGTGACTTACCGTAACTCTTTCTGTGTAATAATCACTTTTATATTATATATATTTTATATTATATGCCAAAGTCACATGAATTATAGACTGAAAGTGATGCTCATTCTGTTGTTGTGATTGAAAACTGTTTTATAATCTTTAAAAATCTGACTTGAAACTAGTACGGATATAAAAAGAACTGAAAAATGGGAGTCCACAAAGAACTAAACCAAAATGAGGACTAAAACCTATCTGGGACAAATGGCCAGAGCAAATAATGATGTGAGCTGGAAATCTTAAATGTTTTTATTTGTTTTGAAAAACAATTCTAGTCTTGTATTTCATGAATTCATCCATCCTTTTTTGGTTTAAGATTACAGTGAGCCGTATCTACTATTTTTAATTGTATTTAGGACAGACTGTGAATTTTTATTCTTTTTTTGTAGACCATTATGTGTAATTTGCATTTGCTTCTTAGGGAGTAGATAATATCTTGTGTACAAATACGTAATTGGCAGTATTATTGAACTTGCTCTTTTTTCTTTGTAATTCTTTGGGTTAGGTCAAAGGCACTGAGAGAATACTGTTGAATTCTGTGAGAAGTGACTTGTCCCACTGATCCAACTGGGGACTCAGCATAGTTTTGCAATTATAAAGCAGTTTCTGTAAACAAACGTTGATTGTAGCTCTATGTATTAATCTTGCATACGTTTAAAATATGAATGTAGTTCTATAACGTTAGTGTGAGGAGCTGCTTGTTTCTTCTTCCTGTATAAGAGAAGAAAAGAACCTGATTAGCTCAGTGAGAGCTGACACTTCTCAAACACGAGTGGACAACAGGATGGCTGGCAGCAGGATGCTTGCTGTAGGTGGGCTATGTAGGTGGGCTAGATCCAGCCTTCTTGTGAAAGATTTGGGTTATGTCTGTGCAGAATTTTAAAGTCTAAATAAAAAAATGACTGTCTTATTTCAATGACTGTAACAGGACTTACAGAGCACTAACCTAGTAGAGGTGTGCATGGCGTTAACCGTTGTCAGCCAGATCTTTCCACGGGAGATGATTCCAGCTGTTCTCCCCCTAATAGAAGACAAGCTCCAGCATTCTAAGTACGTATTAATTTACAGAATTTCAAGTGGTGCTGTATGGTCGAAAGACTTAATTTAGTAGGTAGTTTTAGTAAACTCGTGTTTTTTCTCTGAGTTGATCTTTCTAATCGTTACCTTCAGAAATTGTTCCTCTCCTAGTTTTTCTCGTGGATTCTTGTCTCATTTATTTGCAGTCTTTACTGAGTATTGGATAGGTATCATAACCAGTTTTGATAGGTAAATGTAATTGAATTTATCTGCTGAAGTCCTATTAACAAATATGTAGATGAAGAAGTGTTTGTAGAGTAAGTGGAGAAACGGATTGGGATCATTGAAGTACTTCACCAATACTCTTTTTTTATAAAGCTTTTTATAGAAACTTTGTTGGTAAAAGTGTCTGCATATATTAATACCCTTGAATTGTTTGATTCTTAATTTATAATATACCATACACAGTGGATAACAAGTGTTGTGTTGAATAGAAAGGGAACTGCAGAATGATCTGACTCAGTAACTTCTAGACAGGTGTTTTTGGGAGCTGCACATATGACCACAACAGATTAGCAGTGGCCAATTTCATTGTTTATTTGGTGGCCGTTCTTTTGAATTGTTGATCTGACATCAAGCCCTACTGCGCTTTTAAGTTTGCTTTCTCATTTCCTCACTTAGATGATATTTGCAAAGTCATTTGTTATCAAATGTGTAAAACATGTGTTCTTGTCTCCAAATCATGATGTTCTGATTGCTGGCCACATAATTTTACATTCCTGTAGAAATAACAAGTGCAAGTTTTTTTGTGAAGTCAAGTACTTAAAATACACAAGCAGCTTCATTTTGGTTTGTGTAAATCTCGTTTCTCTTCAGGGAAATTATCCGAAGAAAAGCTGTTCAAGCTTTATATAAATTCTATCTCATTGCTCCTAACCAAGTTCAGCATATTCATGATAAGTTCCGGAAAGCTTTATGTGACAGGGATGCTGGAGTCATGGCTGCTTCTTTACATATTTATCTTCAAATGATTAAGGTAGGCAAAGAATTAGAAGCACAGCTGAACTTAGGAGCTGTTTATATTTTTTTCAGATTTTAAATACACAGTGTACTTTACAGAAGTCTTGCAGAAAAAACTTTAGTTGTAATTGCTAGAAAAGTTAATTTATGTGATCATGGACGTCTGTGTTATGTCTGTTTGTGCTAGTATCCATTTAACTTGACAGATCCATGCCTTGCGTGATCTGGATGCTCAGCATCATTGGCATGCTTAGCTAGAGGATCTAACTTCTACAGTGTGTCAAAGGGTTTGCTGAAATTTGCTTGTAAAATTTTTTTTTTTTTACTGTTGCCTTCAAGTTACTTTCACTCCCTTTGCAAATGTGTGAGAAAATAGCGTAGGTTTAAAGTAAAGATCTTGCAGGTTTTGGGGGGATGAGGGTAGAAGTTTGATTTAAAGAAATGAAACCGTCAGCGTGGGTATTTTGATCTTACTCAAGATGTGGATTATTTTTACTTTTGAAGTGCTGTATCAAAATA
This sequence comes from Charadrius vociferus, assembly GCF_000708025.1. Lineage (NCBI taxonomy): Eukaryota > Metazoa > Chordata > Aves > Charadriiformes > Charadriidae > Charadrius > Charadrius vociferus. The sequence continues at coordinate 817,727 of NW_009648526.1, read as the reverse complement.
TTTAAATTGTATTTCTTTGTTATGTAGGAAAACTCATCTGGATACAAGGACTTGACGGGGAGTTTTGTAACCATCCTAAAGCAGGTAGTGGGTGGAAAGCTTCCTATTGACTTCAACTATCACAGTGTGCCAGCGCCATGGTTACAAATTCAGCTTTTAAGAATATTGGGGCTGTTAGGAAAAGATGATCCAAGGTAACCAGATCTTTCTCTGTAGTTAATATTTTGAAGCTACAAAGAATACAGTCATGACGTGTCCCTCATAGACAGCTTTCTATTTTGGTTTTTTATAAGATGATTTCATTGTTGGAACTTCTTATACATTTGTTATTAACCAATACAGTGAGCAGATACTTTTTCAACTGCAAAATTAGTTTCTTCTGGTTTACTTCTGGATTGCCTAAACAATTGATTATTGTGGAATATGCTTGAAATATATTTTTGCTGGGACTTCTGTTACTAGGTTACCAGACAACTATGCAAAAATCTGGAGTAAAGATATTTTAAAAAGTGGTGTCACTTTGTGAGGACCTAGTTGTCTGTGATCCTTTTCCTGTTGATGTTTTATTTTTCATACAAGCAGCCAGGGCAGTGTTTTTATTCTTGTGATATGGTAAACATTTCTTTTGAAACATGCAAATATCTTGTTAGATGCCATTTAGAAACACGTTATAGAGCTCTTTCACGTTAAAGTGAATCCATGGACATGAATAATTTGTGTTACGGATTTCAATACTAGTATCTGAGCTGTTTGGCAAAATAAGACTACATGCTTGTTACTGCTGCAAATTATTTAAATATTTTTTTTCTTGTTAAACAGGACAAGCGAATTGATGTATGATGTTCTAGATGAATCTTTAAGAAGAGCAGAGATAAATCATAATATTACATATGGTGGGTGAGATTATTTTTTGTAATTATCAGTATTTGGAAAGATGGAAAGTGTGAGTAGTTGATTGTGCTAAAATAGAATTATAGAATGGTTTAGGTTGGAAGGGACCTTAAAGATCATCTAGTTCCAACCCCCCTGCCAAGGACAGGGACACTTTCCACTAGACCAGTGCTTATGACAAAAATACTTATGCAGTACCTTTGAAAACTAATTATATTCTTAGTAAACAGAAACTGTTTTCTTAAATGTCCAACTAGTAAATTGTAAAACAAGTAATATATTGTGGTAGAGAGCAGTTTTTTATCATTGCAGGAAAACATTTTTATTAACTGGGAATTCATCTTGACTCAAAAGCCTCTATCCTGTGTTTGCATTGTCCTTGCCCTTAAATACAGAAAGTCAGTTTCTTCATGAAAGCTATTATTGAACATTGCTTAAGTTGAAATAACTGATACAAGAAAAATCCTAGTGATACCGCTCTGTTTATTAGAGATGCTTAGATCTTCTTTTCACTGCCGTGTGGAAGAGTGACAGCATCAGTTCTTTCCAGCTGTGTAGGGCTTTTTCTCTAGCCACAGTTAATAAAAAATTATACCTCCGGAGTTCAGTGATAGTGGTGCCTGTGAAAAGATGTTTCTGGCACACATCTCAATTTAAAATTTCTAGAACGTGGTAGAAGGCTATCTTAGTGTCATCATCTTCTCAGTGGAGAAAGCTGTATTTGTTGCTAGAACAAAGCAAAAGGAATAATTGCACTGTTAAGTTTTTTTTCTAATAGCAAGCTGAGCAATTTATTTGAATTTTTCTTTGCTTTCCCCTCCCCAGGTCTTAATACCTCCCCAAACACCCAGATCTGATGTTCTAGAACCCTACATTAAGAGCTGTTTCACTATTTAAAAAAGCATAACCCCATTATTTCATTGTTAAAGTAAAGCCCCGTAAATGTTGCCAAAGTACCTGTGCTAATGGAATGGAAAGAAAATTGAGTTGGTTTTTTTTGTAAAGCAACAGTTGGAGGGGGTAGCGGCGGGGGACCATGGCTCAAAGCTCTAGATAGATGTCTGGTGCTTACTTGATAGGTATATATTTTGTAAAGCATTGTGTAAGCTTCACTTCCACTAAAAAGAGGAGCTTTGGAGAAGTATTCTCTTTTGGTAAATAATAAATGAGGAAGCATCTGTCAGATGTTTAGTGCATTCAGTTTATTGCTTCTATTGTTTTAGGCAAGAACATACGAGTTATTGAGAGGTGTGTTGCCTTATAATGCAGACAATTTGCACTTGAAATTGCTAAGAGTTAAACATTAAATTTGTTTTAAGCACTTATGGGGCCAAAGTGGGCAGTTTATTATGATTTATGCAAGGGCATAGAATTTAGGTATGTAGTTTTTGTTCACATACGGTAAGCTTTTTGTAAACCTTCCCTTGACGATCCCAGACAAAAGAAAAATGTAATTTTGAGTGATTACTCTTTCTTACTCAAAGGCCTTGGTTATGCGCGTTTCTTGCTTCTTGTAGGCAATTGAGTTGTTAATATACTGGTCTTGCTTAGATTTAGGTCTGTAAGGCTTGAGAAGAGTAGGTGGTTGTCTGTTGGACAGTTCAGTTAGAGACTGAATTACAAGAACAACTGAAAAATACGTCATGATTTTAAATGCCAGTTAACCTGGGGAGAATAGCTTGGTCTGAAGCTTTGCCCGAATTGCTGCCACAAAGGGTTCATTGCTTCTTGGGTCTTGTTCAGTTTACTTCTATCTTTTTCTCAAACAGCTACATAAAGGCTTTTTTTAAAAAGGATGTTCTTGGGATGACTTTAGTTGTTGGTAGTAACTAAGAAATCACATGAATTACTGAAAAAATACTGTCTCAGATATTTCATAGTTGCCCATTGGCGTTCTAAAATCTTTCCCAGTCCAGTCCTTTGAGCAACTGTAAGAGACTTCAAAGTTGGAAGATCTTTAAGGACACGAAGTTGTATGCACAATGGCAAAGGTTAATAAAAAATATGTATATACTAAAGGAGATAGTATTTCATCCTGTTTTTACATATGTCAGTAGGTACTCTGCAGTTAGATTCAGTGGGGGTGGGACAGCACTGAAGTTCCTTGATATAGTCAATGAGCTTGTTTGCTTCCAAAAAATTTTTGCATTATAGAAGTATTTAATACAAATTAATTACGTGTGGGTTTTTTTCCCTCCCACAGCCATCTTGTTTGAATGTGTCCAAACAATTTATACAATTCATCCCAAATCTGAACTGCTTGAAAAGGCTGCCAAGTGCATTGGAAAATTTGTTTTGTCACCTAAAATTAATTTGAAATACTTAGGTAAGGATAACCGATTTCATTAAGATGTTTTTAATTTGATCGTAGTAGTATAAATTCTTTTATATAATTTCCAATTGCTCATATTCTAGGTTTAAAGGCTCTGACCTATGTCATCCAGCAGGATCCTAATCTGGCACTTCAGCACCAGATGACAATAATCGAATGTCTTGACCATTCAGATCCCATTATTAAAAGGGAGGTCAGTGAATTTTTAAATGTCAAAAATTAAGTTAATTTTTAAGATGGATGATAGGTTTCCTAAAATGAGGATTGTAAAAGGCATATTATGTCTCAGTTATTGAGAGTGAGCAGTTATGAACAATACTGATGTGACAAGCTGTGTAGATAAGCAGTGTATTTATTTAAGACTTGTCAAGTACAGTTGCTCAATTTGGCATCATAGTAAAGTGTTTCTGTTTGCCTGCTTCCCCTTTTCAGTCATCAGAGCCAATTATATCTATTTTTTCCTTTCTCTTTCAGACTTTAGAGCTGCTCTATAGAATTACAAACGGACAGAATGTAATTGTCATAGTTCAGAAGATGCTTGACTACTTAAAAGAAAGCAAGGAAGAATATGCTATCATCAGCTTAGTTGGCAAAATAGCAGAACTAGCTGAGAAATATCCTTTTATTTTTCTGAACTAGCTGAGAAATATCCTTTTATTTTTCTGAAGCTTTGGAGTCAGAGCTCAGGCAAATGTAGCACGGGTACCTTTCAAAGCATCTTTCATGATCGCTGGAAGTAAGTGTTACAGCTGTGCTTTCCACTCTTTCATATGCAAAACAAATATGCAAAAGAAATTGCATACAAAAATGACCACGGTGTTTCCTGTATTTCACTGAGAGGTGGTCATGTCACTCAAAATGCTTTACTTTGGCTTTGGAGTTTAGAATGAAAACCTTGTGTTTTCAAATTAAAACTTTGAGGTCTTAGACCACTGCACGGAGAGAGATGCCTCAGTGCTGCATTGAGTGCTGTTCTGTAATTGTGGGTATGATCTTCCTGTCGGGGAACTCTGTGTTGGTGTACGGATTTTAAGAAAAACACGTTTTCATAGAAATAAAGAAAACATTATTTAACTATGCCAAAAAGATGAAAGTCACAATTAGGCATTTGGCATATGGTGGACATTGCTGTTAGACTTCCCATTGGCTGATTTTCTGTACGTATTCTTGTCTGATAATTTGAATTGTAAGCTCTTTATAAGGGAGAGCTACCTTACCATCGTATTTGTACACTGCTTGGCACAGACAGTAGCATAAGAAAAAAAGCTGTGTTGTCATGCAGTATGCAAAAATAAGACAATAATATTAATGTTTCTGTGCTGTTGAAAACTTCCATTCAGTAAGTGCATTTTCAGGACTTATTTGAGGGAAGCCAGAAGCTAACTTCCAAAGTTAGCAAAGGCCTATCAAATTTTAAATGTATAAGAAAAGCAGAGTTGTTTTCTGTGGAATACTTGAAAATATTTCTTGTTTTTCAGTAAATCAACAGCAGAAGACTGCTGAAAAGAACAGCTTAGTCTGTCATTGATCGTGTGATACTGGGTAGACAAAGTGAAAAGATTATGCTGGAAAGCCAGCATGGAACAAGTGTGAACTTAAGATACAGTAGGACAAGTTTTCCGAACTAAATCCTTGTGTGAATATGGCTGTTCCTACTGTGTGAAGTCTGCTTAGACTCCTGTTTTTCACTCTAATGTTTATTCACGCACATCTTAAGATGTATTGGTTGGCAAGCCAGCAAATTGCCTAGCTGTAAAGTTCCTGCGTGGGTTTTTTCAACAGGGCAGTAATTTAAGATTTCTCTACCCGACAGCCAGTTTTCATGAAGTTTACAGGAAACACTTTATAAAAGATACAGGAATATTTCCTCTTCAGTTAGATTGAGCTGATATTTGACCATCGGGATGACAACTTACTGGAGAGAGCAAGATGGGTAGCTTATTTGTGGAAAATGTGTTCCTCGGGAAACACAGTAAAAAAGAAAAAGTTATGCCTTAGCACTTCATTCCTTAACATCTGGACACGTATGCCCCTGACAATGAGTGGTTCATCCAAACAATGAATGCTGTGTTTTCAGTTGGAGGTGACGTTGTACATCCTGATATCCCAAACAACTTTCTGAGGCTGCTGGCTGAAGGTGAGATACTCCCCGAATGTTCTGAAGAATTAGACGTGTTCCTTAATCATCTGGCTTTTTCTTTGAAAATGCGCTTTGAAATATTTGGTGAGAGGTGGTGTTTACGTTGCAGGCAAAGTATGTATTGTTTTCTATCTAGGATTTGATGACGGAAAAGAAGATGATCAGTTACGGATATATGCAGTACAGTCTTATTTAGCCTTACTTGAAGAGGAAGATGCATTGTATCCACAGAAATTCCTTCAAGTGATGAGTTGGGTAAGGTAGATGTGGTCAAAATTGAATACACAGATATGATAAAACTGTCAAAGGTGGTGATGGTTTCAATAAATCTTTTGAACATATATTCGTAGTCATGAATATTCAGTTTTTACTTGAAGTCAAGATAATATGCTGAATTCTATTTTTAGTGACCTCTTTTGATGTCTGAGGACTACTTAGCTTGTCATAGTTTGTGCAAAAATTGACTTGCTCCCTTTAAGGCAGGTGACTATTGGAATGCCTTAGCAGCCACATGGATCTCATTGCATGCTGAGCACCTCTCTGTCTTCGTCAGAATTAGGCCAGATGTGGCTGTGAAATGCTTTTTTAGTCTTGCAGGCCAAGTGCTATGCTAGTATTGTCTGGCGCCTGGGTAAGCTTCAGCTTCCTCCCAAGGAAGGGGCTGCAGTGTGAGCAAATCATGTTTTTTAACGGCCTAATTGCTATGTTTAGCTCTCTTTTCAACACAGCTATTTGATTTTTAAGAAGCTAAAAGCTGGGGTCTGCTGAAGTAAATGCAATGATCATTTCAAGCCTTTGACATTTAAAACACCACATGGTAAAGAAATAATGTAGAACATGTTCAAATAATAGTTTCTTGAATGTGAGGTGGATTTTATTGTGTTGTAGTCCTGCATTCTAATTTCGAAACTGAAAGCACTGCTCTTTGTGACTAAGTACATATCTTGTCTGTTCTTTGTGAATAGGTATTGGGGGAATATTCCAGCCTTGTTACAGATGTTGATCCAGAAGTTGTTTTGACAAAGCTCCACAGCCTGCTGAAGAAGACTTTTGTTACTCCTGAAACTAAAGCGTGGCTAATGGCTGCAGTCACCAAGACAGCATCACGTACCTCCTGTTCTAGCACAGTTGACAAACTAATCCAAGAATTTAGCAACTCTCTAGATACCTGCATGAGACAATACGCCTTTGAATTGAAGCATCTGTGTGAAGACAAAGCACTGATGAAAAACTTGCTTCCATTTGATGCTAGTTGCAATGACATGGTGGTAAGACAGCTGCAACCTGTGTTCTTCATGAACCTTTTTGTAGTTTGGGCAGTTGAATATTTTGGTAAAAAGTGTTTTCGGAATGAATGATATCTGATGGTTCAAACTGGTGCCACTCTTCAATCTGCTTAAAGTGAGTTTTCAGAAACATGTGAGGAATTGTAGTGTTCTATACTGAAAGACAAAGAGCCATAGTGTTTAGTTAGTAAGCTGGGGTAGCTTTTAACAAAATTATGATTTCATACACTGATGTATTTTTTTTGTTGCCTTTTTTTAAAGACAAGTTAGGCCTGTTTTAGTGATATGGTACTGCTTTATAGTTCAAAGGGTTTATTTCCTCTTCAGAAACTACTGATCTTCGCACTGAAGTGTCCATAATAAATGATGGAAAACAGTATTGATATTGCTGAGGTTTTTGAGGGGGGGGGGTGTTTGAATTCAGTGTTTTCATACTACGGTAGGATTGACCACTCCGCTCTGTTTTATTTTTCTCTTTTTTTTTTTTAAGGGAAAAAAATCAATAGCCGAGGAGTTAATTTAAGTTACAAATCTCTAGCTCAAAGTCTGTTTCAACATATTTGCTTACCAATTTCTGTTAATACAGCAGCTTTATTGGTAGATATGGGAGATGTGAGGCAGAAGATCCCAATTTGCTGATAAGACGCAATATTCTTCTGTTAACTTCAGGCTCATGTAGAGAAAATATTTCAGTTGCTTTCTCACTTTTCTTAATTCTCTGTAGGTAGATGCTTCTTTGTCTTTTCTGGATGGGTTTGTGGCTGAGGGACTTGGTCGTGGTGCAGCACCGTATAAACCTCACCACCAGAGACAAGAGGAGAAACTTTCTCAGGAAAAAGGTGACTGTTAGTTTGCTGCATTTATTAAATAGCTGGTAAATTACCTGATGAGTATTAAGAAAGAATCTCAGTGTACAGTTAATATTATTTCTTAAAGTGATGTTATCTTAATACTAGACTTAGCTAAGTTCAAGTTAGATTTTAGTTCCACATCAGTCTAGCTGGTATATGTAACTTCATTTATCGTGGGTTGCTGTACTGCAGATGAGAATGTTTTACTATAAACTCTGCTTGGTCTGTGGGGTTGGAAACTTATGGGGATTATTAAAGTGAAAGCAAAGGATTCCTCACTTTACTATTCTGAGCACTTAGTCTTGACTGTGGAATTATAGTTTGCAGTTATAAGCATTGTGAACTTATTTTATGACACAAATCTTAGATTTCTTACCTATTGTAGGTACAGTGAAGACAGCAGTATGAGCTTTTATTTGTTTAAAAATACCCCAAAACTTTACCTATAGTGCATTATTTTTTTTTATTTTTACTTTTTTGCCACAGAAATACTCGTTTATTATAGCCAGTCACATAAGGATTTCTTTTAGACACTTCTGAATGTTTCACTTTGAGGTTGGAAAGCTTTTCTACAACATTCCCCAGCTTAACTTTACTGTTGAGGAATTAGAAAAATGAGTCTTCTACATTGCATTATCTAGAATTAAATTATTATTTTTAAAACTGTGCAGGTTAATGAATACAATAAATAATATTGCTATTTGCTTGCATGTGTAGCTTGGCAGAATTTAACACTTTTCTGAGATAATTATAAATTGAGAGTGTTACATATACAGCCTCCACTTTAAGTCTGCTAGAAAATTCAAATTTTTGGTGGAGAAATGTTGAACAAGGTCAAATATGTTGAAACTGGTTATTCTATACTGTTTTTTCATGCATATAAAGCCCAATGAGAGATACAATCTACTGTATGTCAGGTTGAGCTCATGACAGTGTGTGACACTGAGGTGTTGAGAAGAAATTAGTTGTCTTTGCTGCTGAGAACATCCATTTAGTGCACTGGTGTTTGCAGCCTTCTTACAATTTTGCAAGGAAGCTGTTGTAGGAACCGGGTTATGAATTGCTGTTTTTTCTGAGTAATCACAAGTACTGATTAGCATCTTCCACTGGTTCATAAATATTCTAGGAGTTAACATATAGATGAGGGAGAATATTAAAAAATATTCTAGAAGGGGAGTCCACTGAGTTTATTGAAATTCTTTCTTTATAGATAAATTACATAGATCTAGATAATTTATGGGTTGGTAGGGTTTGAATATCTTTATGTAGATGCTGTTTATCGAAAGGCCCTTGGACCTCCATGCTTTCTTGCTTCTTTATGGGACAGGACGCTTCCTTAGCACTGCCTCCTCCTTTATCAGGAGACTTCTCTCATCCCAGATGCCCAAAAGCTTTGCCCTGCTGCTTCACTTTGCTGGGAAGAAGAAAGCGTAAGGCTGGGGTGGAGGTGAGGGAAAGGGACTGTACCCCTTGATAGTTGCAGGGCTGCAAAGGAGAGTCTGTGCTCTGCTTCGTACATAACAATGACTGTTTATGTTACAGTCCAAAACAATTTTTAGAAGCTAGTCAAACTAGGTTTTGATTCGTAAAGCATAGCTAAGGCAGCTGGTTCTGAATCCTGATTTACAGTCTTAGTGAAAATGATTTATCACCCAAGGAGTCAAGTATGTTTGCAAAGCAGGCAGTGAGATAGGGACGTAATGCTGTGGACTCAAAATGTTACTTCGGCTGATGAACAAATGGAAAAGCTCACTGGTGGAGACCCAATACAGTACTTCTCTTTACAAATACTAAGCATTGGCAGATCTTTTTAGTGGTACACTGTAAGTCACTATTTCTGTTTAATTTCAGTATTTAAAACCAAATACCAAATGAGCATGTTTTAGATGAATCCTCTGTGTGTCTAAAAAAACTTAATTTGAGAACAGAAACATCCATTTTTAATGAGGATAGGATCCTGAATGGGAAGCCTGAGAAATGCAGCAGTACAGCATATCTATTTTCAGAAAATAGATTTTTCTTACCTTTTTATGCCTCATTTTAATTTTAAGATTCTTTTTGTCTTGCAGCTCTGAATTTTGAACCTTATGGATTGTCATTTGGTTCAAGCATGTCCACATCTGGCATCACTGGCAGACAGTCTCCCACTGGTTTATCTTTTGGTTCTGATACATCTGGTAATAGTGCTGAGACAGGACATAAAGAGTGAGTTAATTTGTGTTTGAAATCATGTACATTTAAACTTCTCTTCTTGTCAGTATCACATGTCTTTGCTTCATCATTACATGGAACTGAGAAGAATATAGCTGAACTTGGAAACCTCTATGACATAAGAAGAAATTCAGGATAGTATCATCTTAGATTTTTTTCTAGTTACTTCAAATGTAGTAAGACTGTTCTTTCACTTTCTTCACAAAGTACAAATTAAGTGATAGTTAATGGAGTAAAATTGGGAAAGGGTTAACTGGTGATTATGTGATCAAGTGTTAGGGTTTGTTTTTTTTTCTTCCTCTGGCTGCTTTCTTTTTTTTACAGTCTAAGCTTACTTTTTTTTGGGCTTACAATAATGTGCCTTTTTTAAGGAAACATTTTGACATAAAAGTGAGGCTAAGATTTGCATTGTAAGATACTCCTTAGGTTTTAGAACACTTCAAATAACTTCCATATCTGTAGTTTCATACAAATTAATAACTTAATTTCTACATAAATTGGTGTGCAGGAAACCTTGGAAGCTTTTTCAGATTCTTTAACCAGTTTGTGTAAGAAAATATGAGTGAGACTTTTATGTGTAGGACTTGCCGCATTTAGCCTGTGTCTGTTGAATTAACTTCTGCTAGAGTTCACGGTGTCTGAGAACATGAACTTTTCATAAGAAATAAAAATACTTTTTAAGTCTCTTCTTATTTTCAGTCTCTAACTTAAATTATTTTTGAAGGAATCAGCAAGAGAACTATTTCAATATTCTTAGAGATTCCCAGAATCTTTCTCCTGGGGAGATGTTGCTTGTATTCCCTTTGAAAAAATTAATCAAATACATTATGAATGTAATCTGAAACTCGGGATGGAGTTGGAAAACAGTTTACTACTGACTGCAGGTGTCTAATGCTGATTGGCCACAGGTCTGTGCTTAGGACTATATAGCTCAGTCCAAGTTTGCATTTGCACAGTGTTTAAAACTAATGAATGACGTTGCTAACAGAACTTCATGCAGATGCAAAAGTGTTCATTTATATTCCACTACTTGCTCTGTGTATCAAAGTACCGAAGTTGTGAAGGATGTTTAGAGTGTTGGCATGCTTCTGTGAACGTGGTGTGTTCATACGGTTGATCCTGCTTTGTTTTGTTTGCCTTTTTAGGACAAATACTCTGAAACTTGAGGGAGTACGCAAGCTATGGGGAAAAGAAGGTTATTAAAGAAAAAAAAAAAAGTAGGAAAAGAAAAAGAGCCACAAACTGTTTCCTGTGGCAGCTTATTAGCAGGACAGGTGGGTGATCCTCCTGCATCGCGGTCGGATCAAGTTGCCAGCCTCTCCGAGGAAGACAAAGAGAAGCAGCAGTTGGCATCAACTTTGTTTATCGGGCTAGGATCAAATGCTGGTGTCAGTCTGGTAAGTGGTTTTCTTTGAGACTTACCAGTTTAAAGTTTATATATTGCCTTATTACAATTACAGATATTTATATGTAAATGGGGGTCAAATTAGTGTTGTGGTAAAACAAGGCAAAAAACCCCAAGTAATTGAAAAACTATTGAAAATTACTGCTGCTATCTGATCATTTAGGAACCTGAAGCAGGTTGGATATTACTTGGTTAAGCAATCTCTGGAGCAGACCTGATTCAGTAACTAGAACTTCCCTCTATTTACATGTTGCGCTTCAAGTTTTAGTCTGTTTTCCCTAATAACTGTTCCTTGACCCAACTTTGCAGGACTGTTGGCTTGCATTTGGCAGCGAGCCTAGAGTTTAACGTCCTATGTCAAGACTGTTTTTTTTATTTATGTATGGTAATATGCAGTGCACTAAAGAATTCACTATTAGGTAATCTTTTTAAGACTGGTATTATCATATTGCCAACGCAAATCTTGGCATTTATCGCTGGTTTAACCAGAAAATGTTCAGCTGTGCTTGCTTTTTAATATTTCAGCTTTTAGTTTATGTTTTAGAGAACCTCAACTCATTCTTGCATTATAGGCTAATCGTATACCCTGTAAGAAATAAAAGAAAAGCCTATTATGGGGTCCATTAAAATGTTTGGAATCTATTTGTTTTTGTCATCTGAATTGATTCCTGGGTCGTTATTTGTCCTTGCTCACTGTTTCATGCTGTTAACAGTAACACAGCTGGTTGCTAGAAATTTCCCCATTTATTTTTTTTTTATTTCCCCTTTTCAGATGGGGAAAGTGGACACAAGTACTCAGAAGTTCAAAAGGAGATCGAAGATCAATGAAACTCAAAATAGTGAGGAGCCGTCAGACTTCCAAAGTAGTGCTGCTTCAGATTTTGGTCCCTTACTTGATACAGTACCTATTGTCATGGAAGACTGCGAGGGAGATATACACACAAGGTTAAGGAAGGCTTCCCTGTGTTCTTCAGATATTGTAGAAGATAATTCAGCATTTGAAACACCTCAGTCCCTAAAAAAATCTGGGCTGGATGACAGACTTTCAGATAGTAGACTGTCACAATCGTCTTTGTTTGCTGATAGTAATATTGAAATTTTTCAGCCTTCTCCAAGTGCTCAGTGTGAAAGTGCCAGTAAAACACCGGTGGTCCCTTCCTTACCAGAAGAGCTGGAAGAGCTCACTCACTCTGAAGTAGCGGAACTTTGTCAGAGTGATGCCTTAGCTCTGTATTTATGTAAGGTCTGGACAGATGACTCTCTGTTGCTCACTGTTTTTGTTTCAAATAAAACCACTTCTGCACTTAATACTGTGAACTTAGTGTTTGAAGAAGCAGAACATTTTCAGGTAAGAAACTTTGTTGCCATTATATTTCAAATTCACTGGGAATGTCTTGCTTTTTGCTTGCTTTTAAGTGTGCAATATTTGATTTAATGTCACAGCCATGCCTTGTTCCCAAAGCATTTCCTTACAATCTGTGGTATGGCTATTACACGCATCCAAAAGGGTAATGAAAGAAATCTCAGTACTAAACTTGGTGTCATTTGGTATAAAAGCTAATGTTTCACTTTTTTAATTTACCTTGATTTTTGTCGCCTGCTGCTTCCCTCCGTATAACAAATATGTATGATTTTTCAGTTGTGAATTCAGTTTCGTGGTGTTTGGCTGAATGCAAACCTCACCAGTCATACTCAGAATGCCAAAGAAATCACTGTAACTTTTTTTTGTCCAAGTTTGACTACTGGGTTTGTGCATTTATTTGTATATATCTGATAGGCCGACATGATGCAGTTTCTTCCTTCACATAAAATTGTGTAAGCTTGCTTCAGGTTTTGGGTTTTTTATGTTTTTATTAAAGACTTCAGTCATATTTCATTCTTGTTCTCATGCATTCAGTTGGTGTTGGAGAGGAGTTGGTCAGTGTGATTTTTTTGTTTGTTTTGTTTTTTGACTTGGCTACATCTGGGATTTAACTATGGTTGGCAAAAAGCATGCGATAGTCGTGATTGAAGCATCACTTAAATAATTGGGAAGCTATTTAGGAATTGTGTATTGGCATGATTATCCATGGATTCTGCTGAAAGCAGCATAGAATTAGGAAACCTTGGAGACACTCAGCAAGTGGTAACTGGACAAACAGAATTAAGGTGAATGTTTCTTTTAGAATTGACTTAATCAAGGAACTTCTAATTGGTTATGAAGTCTCCTTGCTTCCCATTTCTGGCTTGAATCAAACCTGTCATGGCATTGATAGAAAGTGAGCATTTCCTGTCTAGTTTTTCCTTGTAATTCATTTAAGTTTCTACACAGACCGCTACTACAGATAGAATCTGTGTTACTAGTTTGTTTGGAGAGGCCGCGGACTGCTGAGCAATCTTGAAATTATCCTTGTTATTGGGGATGATCTCTCAACTCTTTGCTTTTAATATATAGCTTGGGGTATATTGCAGTGTTGCTTGCTCTTGTATACTCGTTTATTTTTGGACTGAACTACAGAATTCAGATTCTTGGCCATAAATTCTCTTTCTCTCTGAGCAGTCGTTCTGGGTGGGAAAAGCCAATTGGCAGAAAGAGATCAATTTCCCCAGTGTTTTAATTCTTATAAACTTTTGTAGATGTTAATGATTGATTTATCTTCAACAAGAGCTGAGAAATGGTAGCTCTATTCACTTGCCAAAAAGTCCAAGAAAAATCAATTGAAATCAAAGGCACTGACACAATTTTATAGCTGTATCTTAGCCACTTGCGCAACTTGACAGCAAGACTTATATTCTATATTCCTTTTAAACAATTATATAGATTTTGGAGAGTCCCACCTACCAGTTTCCCGTAATTGAAGCTCAAAGTGTGGAACGTTGCCAGAAATGTGTGTGGATGGACAAAATCTGTACACAGGGAATTCTTTCTGGCTTCGTTAATTACCAGTCGGAGATGGACACTCACCTTGAATTTTCAGTAACTTTATCATTGTTGGACTTCATCAGGTAAATAAAATAAGCTGCAGTTTTTAAAAAAACATCTACTCAAATAAGTATTAGACAAGGACAGGATGATTTCGGTATTGATTATAAAAATATAAGGCTTCATCTTGAGCAGCTAATTTTAATCTAATTGAGATGACTTTAAGATAGTAAATGGTTATTTACACACTAACAAAAAAGGAGCAAAGTTCTAGGAAGAAGTACAAATCCAGTAAGAATATTGACACTAGCTGCAGGTTAGAATAGTCTTGAAGAACAGAATGCGTTTTTGAGGAGGCTAACAGAGCAGTGAAGAGAAGGGCATGCTGTTTTAAAATATGGCATAATATAAACATGTCAAACTGAAATAAGTGATATGAATACAGACCCATACATGATATGGAAAGGCTGACAACTTTTGCAGGGAAAGAAGAAAGTTCATTCTATTCATTTTTGAACACTGCATTTATTTTATGAGTAAAAAAAAGCGAGTGTTCTTTTTCCAATAGACTTTCCTGTTATACAATGAAATCCACCTTGTTTGCCATAATAAAGTCTACCTCTTGTTGAACGTGTTTTGTCTCTTTCAATGGGCAAATGTCTCAAGGCCATTCACTTTGGTCTTCCATTTAAATAGAATAATGTATTTTTTTAAAATTTAGAAATCTAAAGCAAGGAATAGAAACTGTTTTTAAGTATTAATCTGGGAAGAGGAGGGCTTTGTTTAAACTTATTGCTTGCTCTATTGTCCATTTGTTTCCAGGTGTGATTTTTGGGGAGACCAAATATATTCTCAATAATGTATCTTATTTTGCTAAGATATGCGGTGAACTTATTTCTAGGCCCATGGAAATGACTACAGAAGACTTTGGGAAGCTGTGGTTGTCCCTTTCCAATGATGTGAAACAGAATATAAAAATGTCATCTTCTCAAGATTCCCTTTCAGCAGCTCTGAATACACTG
Source organism: Charadrius vociferus (assembly GCF_000708025.1). Lineage (NCBI taxonomy): Eukaryota > Metazoa > Chordata > Aves > Charadriiformes > Charadriidae > Charadrius > Charadrius vociferus. The sequence goes on along the minus strand of NW_009648526.1, from coordinate 802,687 downwards.
CAACAGAAGCTGAAACTCCATATAGTTGACATTATAGGTGAGTGAAAGTATACTGTAAGGTTGCTTACAACCTGTAGTTTGTCTGAGGAGAATAAGTGCACGGAAGCAGGTATCTTACAGTCTAAGGCAGGGAACGTTTAAGAGCATAATAGACGCGGGAGCGTTGTCCTATGGACTTTATTTGCCTTACTCAAGGGTCTATGAAGACTGATGTAAAGGTACAAGTGTACAACAAACAGTAGATTTTGCAAGGGAGCAAACTTGTGCTGTGAAGAGTTTTGGACAGGATAAGAAGGTGGGAATAATAAAATACGAAGCTGGGATTGCATGCAGGAGGCGTGATTTTTGGTGCTGTGTTAGGGGAGTAGGCGTAAGAGTAGGAGAGAAGAGCAGAAAGTTTGAGAGAAAGGTACATTTTTTGTGAACTGTACTGTAGCTCTTGTTAATTGTTGCTTCATTTGTTTTCTGTGGCTTCTGTTTTAAGGTAATGAGGGAATACTGGCATGCCAGCTACTTCCATCTGTGCCCTGTCTGCTGCACGGTCGTACTCACTCGGGGATGCTGGCTTTGTGGTTCCGATCGCCTTGTTCTGCTCTTCCAGACGGTTTGCTTTATCACTGTCAAAAGGTGATGGAGGAATCCTAATAACAATAGTGCCTGCCTTAATCTATTTGGTGTGAGAAAAGCAAATCAAAGATTTATACCGTTGCACAGATAATTACCAAAGCTAAATTAAGATACTGCTTCTCGGAAGCATTACAAGTTTTCTTCCAGCTTGCATGTGTCATGTGGACTTGTGGGGGAAGAATGATGACCTACGTTACGCCTGCAAAAACGTGCTCAGGACTGTACAGTGACGAACAAGTAATCCATTAAAGTATTGTTACCTGTTTAAGTGAAATTATATTTCTTAATTTTGTTGTAAATGACTGAAAGTATTTATTTTTGTTACGCAGCTTTTATAGATGCCAACAACTATTGCTCATAGCAAATACTTAAATATGATTTTAAAGAAAATGTATCTGCATTATGAGGTCAGACTTGATCAGTTATCAGGATCATCTAATTTTATTTTGATATTTTTTTCTAAAGCTATTTTTAAGCACTGCTGGCAACAAGACCAGTACTGGTGGTTGTATAAAGTAACTTATATAGCAACAAATGCATGTTTTGAAAATAGTTGAAAGATTTTAGTGAGCAACACACTTCCCACGATCTTTGATGTTTACCATTTAAGCGGTAACATCTAAATAGGTTTTTGCTAGGAGGCAGGCGTGTCAAATTGTATTGAAGCACCTCCTGGGGGATGATCTGAGGCCCCTCAGGTTAGTTCCTGTCTCCACTTCTTCCTGCCTCGTGTTTCAGTCACGTTCCCTTTCCTTCGGGGTGTGTGACAGTCCCTGAATATCGGTGTGTGTCCAGAGATATGGTTCATGTGGATTAAGTCTGAGATGACTGAGGTGGGGGTAGTTGGCTGTGGACGTGTTGGCTACTTGTTAGTTGGCTAGTGGACATCTTCATTGCTCTCCGGTCAATCCTATACTTTTACTCTGGCCAATCTCTCTGTCCATGAAAATTCACATGGAAGAAACTTTAATTTATTTTTGCTTCTCATTATTTATCGCCTCAGTATGACTCTTCAAGCCTTTGATTTGCGCAGATGTGGCTGTATTGAGTGTGCACGGCCAGGAACTGCAGTAAGGCATAAGAGGTCTAAATCAGAGCAGCAGGCATGATGAATGTGTCTGTCTAGATTGTCTCCTCTTCTCCCTGAAATAACCTCACAGTTTTGAAACTCCAGTGATCTTAATTTATTTAGATGCTAAATGAAAACTTTAATACTGTTTACTATTTATAACTGGTTATGGTTTTTATTTAAAAACATCAAAGATTGTACACACAAATTCAGACATGGTATAAATGGATGCTAGAGTGGAATTCCCTCTTTTGTGTGTTTAATATTAACAAGGAAATTCTTTGTTATTTCAGTGTTACTGATTCTCACCTGATAAGCACTGGTTATAAAGGAAAATAAAGTATTGTTACTTTGCTAATGTTTTGGTAAATGTTCATGAAATCATCATAAGAATGTTAATGTGCTGATAGCTTTTTTCTTTTTTGTTTTTTTACGTCAAGCCACTTGTGTTTCTCACAAGTACAATCATATAAGCAAAGCTCCTTTTTTATTGCTGTTTCAGTACCCTCTTACTGAGGAATTTAAAGTGCACTGAACGTGTAAATATACTTAATGTTCTGCATACTTTAATGTTTATTGGCACTTCAAGACAGTTTATATAAATGAAACTGATTTATAGTGGAATAATTTCCAGCAAACTATTTCCCTGCTGGTAAATCAGATTTCTGTTATGCAATTGGACTTTTGTAATCATATGAGCTATAATGGGAGTATCTGGGTTTGGCCTATGCATTTGAACCATTTCAGCAATGAGATGTTCAGTGTCGTAGTGTCTAAAAAGAACATCAAAAGACAATGCCTTCTATTGTTCATGTAATGTTCTTTGTAACCTTTTTATCCATATGAATAGTGTTAAGCTGTCAATATGCAGATTCGAAGAGCTTTACGGTAATATTACCAAAAGGGGTTTGCAGGGAATTGTACCTGTGTCAGTCTTTATTTTTTAGATTGGCCAGCAAATATTTTTGATCTATCACCATCTTTGCCTTCCTTGTAGCTTAATAAAATTCAGTTTTATTTAAACAAAAATTAGCTTGATACTTGTTAAATATTCTTTGCTACTACATGTAGCAGGATTTCTGCATATTAAGAACTAGGTTCTCTTTTAATTGTTTCTCTTCGCACCTGAACAGTGATGAAGAATGTAACATTGCAGAAGTCTTGAATCCATTGGTGATTTAAATGTCCTGTGTCTCGGCTGGAGGCATAAAAAGAGTGAAAGAGTACCCTTTAGATCTTTTGAATGGCATTCTGCGTGCCAGCTCACATTATTCGATACTCTTTTTGGAATACTGCCAGACTGTGGGATTTGTTTTTAGGCATCACAGGAGACTTTGGGGTCTCTTGTTATTCATAGTTGACAGCAATAGTGTTTGTTGGTTTTTTGGTGGGGTTTTGGGTTTTTTTGGAGTCTAATGCTAACATAACACACCATTTGCTATAGTATTGAGAAGGGGTTGGAAATTTGGGAAGTTTGACTTAATTGCTGAATTGAAGGTGGTTGCAGCCCTGATGTAAATGGTGAGGCTGTTTTGTATGGTGTGGCTGTCGGTGTGTACCAAGACGGCGTTCTACCATGCAGTTCTGGCTGATGTGGGGAGCTTAGGCCCTTGAGAACCTCAGCAATTCAGTGCTGGGAATCCCTCAGATCTTGATCCATCATCCAGTTGTCTCTAAAATGAAATATAGCTGCATAAGTAATTATCCAAAGGAATATTCTTTCATCTAGTTCTGTATTGACAATCCTTCAGCAAGTATCTTCATCTTCTGTGGTGTTCCCATTTGCTTTTCTTTGTGACTTATTAGGTCTTGAAGGATTAACCAACCTGTTTTCAGGGAAAGGGAAATAAGGTGCATAGAAGTAGGCTAGAAGGAAGAGAGCACATCATGCAGTTAGCACAAAGAAGTTTACTTTCAAGAGGCAACCAGACACCAGTCAGACCTTTCTGAACTGGCAGGTTAATAGCGTTTTGGACCAAAACCCAATGTACCATGAGATGCCACTGTTTTGCTGCTCTGTGCCATGGGCAACTTGGAGTTCTGGACATTTTGGACTCAACAGATAAATGATTGTATTGGATCCATATTTCAGCTGTTGTCAGGTTCTCCCCCCTTACCCCAAGTACTTTCAGATATTTTTAATGAAACAAATACTTCGGGAGGAAGATTGGTGGAAGTGGAACATGGCAGTATGATGCAGTATGTTTTCGTAAACACAGCTCAAATCTCGCGTGGTGTTACGTTACTCCCTGCTAGGCATTGCCAACCCCTTCTCATCCAGTAGGGACCCACGAGAATATATTTGTGTAACGGATGGCACTACCTTGAGGTTTTCCTCTACTTGCAGTGGCTCATAAATGACGTTGCCTGATGGTTTCTAAATATTGGAAAGGTAGTTATCTCCTATAGAGTCCCACCAGTGGTTTTTCAGCATAAAAAGCTTTTCTGTGTGGATAAGACTGTTCATTGTCTTTTTCTGGCATTGAGGTATGTAAAAATGGAAGCAGACCTGCTTAAGTCACCCAGTTAGGACTTGCTTTCCATTTCTGTTCCTGTGATAAGAGTTAATTGTGCTTTACCTCTTGGTTCTCGTCAGGGTCAGCTATTTATATGCCTTTCTGTGAGAGTGTGTCTCCAACGCAGATAAGATTACATGTTCAGTGCGATGTATTGTTTTGTGGTACATGTGCAATTTCATTAGGATGCCAAGGGAGTAGTCACTCCCTTGACTTTCTTCAACATTAACATTTTTCTCTTTAACTTTATGTGATAAAGTTGGCAGTGATGAAGCAAAGAATATTGTGTCCTGCCATGATATGATTCATAAAATTAACTTGACAGCAATGTTTTACCAGCAGTGTGGCTCGAAACACCACTTACGAAGATTGCTTTAAACTTTTATTTTAAGGTAGTTGGTAGTTTGCTCTTTGTGCCAATCCTTAATTGCTTCTGGTATAATTGCCATGTGCGTTGCTTGCAAATCCTGAGCTCTTTCAGCCAAAACAGTTTGCCTTTTCTGGGAACAAGGACAGGAGAATATACGCTTGCTGTTGGTTAAACATCCTGGTAGGTTCCAGCATCTCCACGTTGAGGGCAGGGATTTGAAATATGTCAGGGATTTGTCTCCTGTCTAACTCAAATCACATTTAACTAAACTGAGCTGAATACATCATGGAAGACTTGCAAGAACGTGCTTGCTAGGAGCTAGATCTCGGGGTGTTACATCTGCTCTGGCCCTGAGACAGGCTGCCTGTCTGCCTTCTCTGTGCCTGAGGGCGAGAAGCTTGTGCCGTTTCCTCCGCATGGCTTGTGGGGGAGTTTCCGAGCCTGGTGACTGGACCCCACCACTAAACATGCTGAGCCAGCATCGTTTGTTCGCTCAAGTGTGTGAGAATTTTGTGGAAAACCAGAAATTTCCTTTGCTGCTGATGCATGTTTGTGTTGCGTGTGTGTGATGCAGCAGAAATATGGATTTCCAGTTTCCTTTTAAACCCTTACACTGTCCATCTACCCTACCACCTACCTCCACAAAATCTGGTTGTCAAAGAGCGTTAAGGTTGCAGAAGTTGAAGGTGACAAAACTTAGTTAGGTGAATTCCCTCCTCTTATTACTTAATTTTGGTTTACATTGGATGGCAGAATACATAAATCAAAAGGAAGCAAAAAGGGCAGTAATCACACATTTTTAATCCACAAATATGATAATACATCATGTACTTAAGGTGACCTGAACATTGCCGGTATTTTAGCAATGTTATTACATACCAAGCTACAAGTACAAAAGTAAACAATGAATATACAGTATATGCAAGTATGAGAAATACTTGAAAACATTCTCTTTCCTTAAGGCTACTCAGATTTATAAATAAAACAGCAGATGTTCAGCTGGCTTGTCTAATACCAGAATCTGAATATTGATACTTGCAACACACAAAAAGAAAGTCACAGACACAGGATATCCCTTTCCTTTGGACATCTTGAATGTTGAATAATCTCTCTTTTTTTCTGGCTTTAAAAAAAGAACTTAAATTTGTTTGCCACAAGTGAAACAAACACGCAAAATCTGACGTGTGCACTGGGACAGGAGTGTTGGATACAATAAATACTGTTCAAAAGCATCAATCGACGAGTACGTGCTGGGAAAAAAAAGTGCAGCTAATGGTGCTTGTAAATATGGCTCTGCAAATGGCTGAACTTGCAACCCCAAATGTTGGTATTTCATTACTGTGCTGTGTTGCAAAGGAATCATCCACCTTCATTACTACTAAATAGACTTTTTATGGTTAAAGGAAATATGTGAGGAAAATGACTTTGTTACAAACTGCTCTAGTAATGTCTTGCGCTGCCGTTTTTACTGTGCACCAGAATGAGTTTTGAGAGCAGATAAAAATCCAGCTAGCGCAACCCTAGCGAATACGTGGTCTGGGTATGTGTGTTCTCAACTGTGTAAAGGCACGATAGCCAAAATTCTTGTTGCAAGAGATACAATATAGTTATTCTGGGGTGAGGGAAGACAATAATAAAATTCTGAAGAGTTTTTTTCTACCACCATAGCATTTAAGAGTTTAAATGAGAAACATCTTTTTTTTTTTTTTTTTTTTTTTTTTAATCCTAAAGTAATGGGCGATCAACACTGGAAGTCTTCCTTAAAGAATAATGGCTTTCAAATATAGTTTATTGTCTTTGTCAATTTTCAAGTACGTGCATCTCTCTATTATAATATATGTGATAGGGAAGGTGTCACCTCCAGATAATGGGATTGTCTCTTATTTGTGTCATTGTCTCCTATTTTTGTCAACTAGAAGGAGATGGGACATGACACCGAAGTGTCAGTGGATAAAGGTGAGTCTGGAGGGTAAGATGTAGAGGGCAAGGAGAGGAGAGACTTCCGAGCATCCTTCCTTTATGTAGGGTCAGCCAGCACCTACCCAGCTGCGAGATTCTGCAAGTGACAAGCTGGTGTACCTGCTGTGCTCTGGTTCTCCATTAATCCTAACAAAACTGTACAGAAACCAGTATTTCTTTGCAAAGTGTTTTCAGTTTGAAGACATCGGTATATTTTGTTTAAAAAAGAAAAAATAAAGTCACTGAAAACATTCTGAACGAATAAGTCAGTCATGAAGCTCACCAGAGTCACTAAGATAGTTCTCTTAAGACTCCTGTGGATACACTACACTGGGTTGGCACTGCAAGCATAGCGGATGCGCTTCCTTTTTTATCACACCTCTGTTTTACCATAGGCACAAATTAACATCGTGGACATGTTAAACCGAGAGTTTATGTGGGCTGAATATTTTGAGGATAGGGGATGTAAACGTCACTTTGTAGCTCCATTGGTGTCTCAGTCGTGCTCCTCCTCGCAAGTGCAATTTCAGAATCTTCACAAAGACTATTTTGTTCTTGCAGGCAGAAAGAGCACAAAGAGCAGCACAACCTTCATGGTGTCACCAAATACGCAAACCCTGGGAGCAAGGAGACCGATGTACTACTTGATCTAGTTTTCTGGTTGCCTTTGAGCTTGAACCACAGAGCTGCTTTTCAAAATGAAAACGAAACCTTCTCTCTGGTATTAGCAGGTATAAACCAAAACACTTTAATGAAAATATTGCTTCATAGAGCAGCTCTTTGTATTTGCTCCCACTTCTACTCAGTTTGCATTATTCGTTATTCCCCTACTAGACTTCAGTACTATGTAAAATCAGAGATGCCTTCTCGTATTGATTCCTGATCCTTTCCAAAGGAGTGAGCTTAATCCATCACAGCCCTACTTTCTGTCTAAGCTTTTTCAGTTAGCGTGGGAATAATAAAAACATACGCACCAAGGGCAGCCTGGGGGTAACTTCCATGCATTGCTCATTTGCCTTCTCCTGTCTGTTTTTACATAGCCATGCATTTGAGTTTACTTTCTCTTCACACGTTCAGCCTTGAACACAAAGCCAGTAAGATCACGGTGTATCGCAATCTGTTTCTGAACAATATCTATCAGCAGCCTTGTTCACTCCGCTCCTTGGAAAAGACTGAAATATCTGAACAAAACATTAAAACTGATATCTTTCTGATTTAAGTTTTCCACTTCATCATGAGCCTGGTGAGCACTTTCTGGCCCCTGCTGGAGACTCTAGGAAGAGACCGGTAGGAAGGAAGCTCACTTGCTCACCACGGCTCATGAAGGGTGGCCAGTTCTAGAGAGAAGTTTTTGGTTGGTTTCTTGGTTTTGAGCTTAGTTTCAGAGGACCTTCTCATCAAGTAGTTTGTTGATGCCATCGCAGATCTTTTTGAGGTACGGACGACAATCCCCATCAAGACTGTACAGGGCAGTTAGAAATTCCACATCTGCAAAGTGATTGAAGACATGGTTGATGCGCCCGTGGGATCTCGGTGTCAGGTGTCGATCTACTAGTTCATGCACAAGGTCTTTACATTCATTCAGAAGTTCTGCAAGAACATTTCTGTCAAAAGTGTATTCTACCTCATAGAAACTGACAATTGTCATGGCAGTTTGGTTCAGCTTCTTCCTGAACTTGTCTACGATTTCCAGCTCTTCTTGGTTGAACTGATTATTTCGATAGAGGATCCCGATTTTTATTGCCACTTTAATCAGGTCTTTCATAATTTTATGGGCTTCCTTTTTGTTTCTCGTGTGTTCCTTTGTTACTTTGTACAGCTCATCAAAGATTTCACTGCTTGTGTCATCGATCAGCATGTTAGCCATGGTTTTGGTTGCCATTTTAGTCAGGATCTTTTTCTGGGCTTGCAGTGCGAGATTCTTGGAACTGAAACAATCAGGACCTGTTTCGAGACAGCAGAGAAGAAAGAAAACGTCAATTTTATTTGGTGAATAGTTTTCATAATCAGTTAAGAAAAGCAGTGCCTATGTGCTTAACTGAGACGTTACGTGTATCACTGATCGTTACAGGTAGTCATGATTGCAGTAACGGGAATGCTACCAACGCTGTATTTCCACGTATCCTTGGGCTCTCAGACATCTGTGCTTCAGGTCTTGCTGTCACTGAGGTTTTCTGCTTACTAATTAAGAACAGAATATCCTGGCAGGGAGTATCTATGCTGGTTCTTTGTTAGTCTTTTAATTTTGAAGTTCAATATTAAAGCTTTCTTGACAGAGAGATCCATTCAGATGTTGTGGTCAAAATAATACATAAGCTATTAGAGATGAGCAAAAGAAGATACCGACAAATAAATGCATGAACCTGGGAAAATTACACTTTTGGTCGTTGGGAGGCACTGTTGTTGCACGGTTAGACTAAGCAGCCTCTCTGCTAAGGGCTAATAAAGCAGATTCATAAGCACGGATTTATTTTGCTTTAATCTCTAGTAACGATGCCTTTCCCGTTTGTTACCAATTTGCAAAATTACAGTGTGTGATTTTTGTAAAATGTTGATGCCTCAGTGCATGCAGTTCCTGCCAGATGAAAATAGCTGAGCTATTTGCTCTACATGTATCAGAGAAATATCTTGGATTTTTTACCTTTTACCCATCAGTGCAAGTGTCACTCAGCACAGCACCCGAGCACGTGGCTACTCCTGCTGGACTTTATCCAATGAACTTCTATATTTATTGGTAGAGAGAAATTTGACCTTCCTCTGTTTTTCACATTAATGTTGGTTTTTAACTGACCCTATGTGGACAAAGTAAAGGAAATGGAAAGATTCATATGAAATAATCATCCAGTTTAATACTTGGGTAGCGAAGTCTCTGTTGGATCAAAGCGTATTTTATTGTTGTAGCAAAACGGTGATGAGTGTGTGAGTATACTCAGGCTTACGGCTGGTGAGGTGAGTGCCAGGTGCTGGTGGAGTGGCCTCTCTGGCACGAGACACCTTCCTCACCTTCTCCTCCCATCTCCTGAGGGAGATACCTGGCTTTCCCTGCCAGCTGGGGACCTTGCTCTGCTCACCTGGAGATCAGAGCCTTGGACGGAGGTAAGCGTGTCCTTTGCCAGCTGCTGGGGAATCAAACCACTAAGAGATTAAAAACAACAATAAAAACCGAAGCTTCCAGTGCTGAATTGATTTTGGAGCCTGTGTGGGTCTTCGGCTGGTTGGGTGAGCTCTGGAGGCCATTTCCAGCCTTCAGCACGTGAACGCTCAGCTGAGACACTGTGCTGTCGCCCCACTGCGCAACCGTCGGTCTGTCCGTGTTTGTGGTGGAGTCTGATCTGCAGCCTTGTTCCCGCTGCCGTGCGTTCACCGCAGCCTCTCCTTCCTCCCCGGGCTCCCTCGCGTGAGGCTTATGGGGTGTGGGGTGCCCGTGCTCGTTTCGAATAAGTAACGCTCTGAATTTAAATAGTCTTCTGCTTAAAGCCTATTTTTCAAGTTAGCTAGAATATTAAAGTTGTCATCTTTCTTTGTGCGCTACAGCTGTACTGCTGAGCAATATGAAAAAGTAACATTTAATTTCAACTGAACCACCACCTGGAAAAAATAACTCAATGTGCTTAAAAGAATTGCCTGTCATTTGGAGAGAAAATTGTGGGACTGAGCTGCTGACTGGAGGAAATAGAAAAACTGTGATTTAATCTAGAAATGATAAAATTGGGATGAAAGCATTCTTTCACTTAGCAGTATGTGGGTATATAAATAGTATCCGTGATGAATAATTATGTTCATTTGACACAGTAAAATGGAAGATTAATATTAGTGTCTGTTTCTGTACTAAGCATTGGCAAGTAATTGAGTGGACGCAGTTGTTCAGTATCAGTTTTGTTCAAAAACGGAAAACAATTGCTGTAGATGTTCAGACTATTAATTTTACTACTGTTCGTGACACTTCAGCCTCTGTGTCATTTTCACCAGGTGAGAGCCCAGTTGGCTCCCGCCGTGTTCAGCTCTCCGCTGCAGGGAGAGCTTTGCAGAAGCGGTGCAATTCCGTGGCTCGAGGCAAAGCCTGCAGTTGTGGTGCACAGAAAGAGGTGGCGAGCAAAGTACCGCGTCCCCCATCGCACACCCTGCGTCTTTGGTACCCCAGCGCATCTGTGGGAGAGTCAGGACCAGCACAACTGCCAGCATGTTCTCAAACATGTATGCAGCTGCATGTGATTTCTGCGAGACAAAATTTGATGCTAAACTAGCACGTAAAAGCTTCTAATAAACATCAGAAGTGAGGTTTGTCTGGCGCAAAAGAAGTGGTTCTGGGTACATTCCTATATTCCAAGTCCTGGCTCTCATCCACAGAACTGAACACAGTGCGATCTTCAAAGCTGACAGCCCTGGGGTTGGTACCTGGAACGGCAGTAATGGCGCTCCCAGCAGAAGGTGCTGGCTGGGAACGGGGCACTGCAGCCAGAGAGCATCAGGCTGAGCTTAGCTGAATGTTGAGGCTGGGCCATTTTTCCATGGCAAGTCCCAGCTGTGGGATCTGCTATGGAACAGCAGGAGACTGAGCTCCTTCTCATCTTTCTTAAAATAAAATAAATCTGTTATTGCATTGGAGCTGTTAGACTTTTCTGTAGGAGCTGTATTCCCCTTTCCTCTGTGATTTCCTTTCCCAGCCCCTAATGCTCTGTCCTCCTACTTCTCTTGGATCTTTTGCTCTCCTCTGCTCAATCCAAGACCCCAGTTTCATCCCTCCTATCCCTGCTGCGGCCCCCTTCACTTCACGCTCCTGTCTCTCCAGCCTGGCTCACCATGGCATCTCCAGCAGCCATGGGTGCTGGGAGCCCTCAGAAACCAGGCAGCTCCACCTGCTTAATGCACACTCCTTTCCCCTGCCTCCCTCCATGAGTTGTCCTGCTCTGTGTACTGTAAAATCTGTAATAGCTGGTAATGTGTTTCACCACCGGGACTGCTCTGCGCTCTCTCCCAGACAACTCTACCCAACAGACAAAGTCCTGGTGGGGAGGTGCTGTGCTCGGCGGGGACACAGGACAAGCTCGTGCATCTGTAGCATTCTGTGGTGCTCTGTGTTAGCTAGAGAAGCTGCAGCCTGCTGCCACGGTCCCTCCACCGCATCAGGAAACCACTGAGAAGCTCAGGGAGGAGGACAAGTGGTGCATCCCAGCGGCACCTGCGAGCTGCCAACCTGGCCGTGGGGATCGGCGCTCTGCGGAGCCTCAGCCCGTGGTCTGCACCTGCCCCAGCACCTGCTGGGGGGGTCAGACAGTGTGCGTGCGGTGAGGAGGAGGCAGACAACAGTCATCAGCCCTCTTGCTCAGCCTAGACAACAGCACGGGGGCTCTTGGCAAAGGGTACGCTCAGCTCTGCTGAAATTCAGGGAGCGCAGAGTTTTACAGCAGGGTGTGCTGGAAGGAGCGAGGGATTGTTTGGATTCCTGCCTCCAAAATCACGTAGCGCTCAGACACCGAGGTGACGCCTTGCCTTTCAAAGATCACAAGCCGTTCGCCACATGATTAAATTCAGGCCTTCATGGGGACTGCAGGTTTACTGTGGCAGTCTTTTCTTACTGCAGCACATTGCTCGTTACACAAAACACAACATCTTCGCCTCCTACATATAGCAATTCTATTTTCTGCTTTCTTTCATACAGCAAAACAAATCAGCGACAACATTATAGATGCTATTAGCTTTCAGGAACATTACACCAAAGCTAAAAAGGAAAAACCAACCTCTGAGCGTACTGCTTTGCTGGGTAATGATTAGCTGCCATAATAGAAAGTCTGACGTCTTCGTTTTACTAAAGTAAGGACCAGTTCTGCCTTCAGATCTGCTCTCTCCCTCTCTATCTGTCATTTAGAGCTGCGTATGATAAAAGCTATTCAAAAAGCCCCATGTGACAGGATTGCTCCCATAGCAATCTTCCACCCTTCAAAAAGTGCAGTTCTTCAGACCTGTATTCCCACAGCTGTGGCACCCGCAGGGGGAACGGCGCACGGAGGGGAGAGGCTCCCGTCCCGCGGTCAGGGCGCTCCACCACTCCCCACCAGTGTCCGCCCAGCTTCTGGCACAGGGTGCTGGACACGACAAAGATGTCTCACATCCACTAAACTTAATAACAGGATTGCTTAATAACAGAGTTGCTTAATAACAGAAGCACGGAAAAAGTTTGGCAACTCTAGAGAGTGGATGTAAGAGTTTTATATTTTAAGAGTTTTTGAGACTAAAATGCAAGAGCATCTGTAATATTCTCGAAATACTTTGATTCCAGATGGCTGTACCAAGTACAAAATGATTAGAACTAAATGCTCAGCAATACTATTTTCATGTAAATACCCATTCAGCCACTCTGTACCAAACACACGGCAGAACCAGTGAACCAGAATGTGCTCCCACTATGCCCAGGAGAGAGCACGGTCCAGGTTTTCTGAGAGCAATTAGACAGACATGGAAACAACCCCCCCAGGGCACACGAATCCATTTCCCTCCCAGTTAGCCACTTCTTAGTCAAAGCCTTAATCAAGTTTTGAAGGCAGGATATTTTCTCCCCGGCAAATGGCTGAAAGGCACGTTGATGTGAGCTCTGGAGGGCGTGCTGCTTCACCAGTACAAATAAACAGAGCAGGAGGTCATCTGTGGAGTTTCTGTGGATTGTCCCGTGCATTTTTAATTGCATTAGCAGGCTTGCTCGGAGAGAGGGGATACAAAACAATTCCTTTGGGTTTTTTTGCAGAGTTCTGTGACACTGGGAGTTGTTACTGCAGTGCTTGCTGCACCTTGTACTACCTGATTAGCTCAACCATTGACTTCAGGTGGTGTAGAGAGACTCACACCTGGAGCCGTGTGCCTTATCTCCCGCTTGCACTGCCGCTGTAACCCCAGCTCCCCGCTGTTTGTGCTGGGCTGTTTTCAAGCCACTGCCGCGTGCTGCACGTGTGGCGCTGAGCGAGCACGAGAGCATTCTGGAGAGGTAAGTTGAGTTGCTGTAAATTAAAGGACTGAGCCAAAAATCGTGAAGAGGCTGCAGCACTGCAGTGGGAGGTGATGGGATTGGAAAAGGTCCTCGCATCTGTGCTGCAGCTGTACTGTAGGCAAAGGGCTGAACGTTAGCTGAAGAAGAGGGAAATACAGAGAAAAGTAATGATGATGAAGAGGCTGAAATATTTTTAATACTCCTGAATCCTCAATTTTCAAATGCAGTGCAGCCTCTGCAGGAAAAGACAGGCTTTAAGGAGTCAGCAAAGCTGCTGGAAATGTGGGCACCCCTCCAGCTGCTAGCAGTCGCTCAGGCTGGCGAGAGAGGGACTAAGCCAAGGGACAGGCACACGCTCAGTCTGCTACGGTATGAGATAGCTGGGTTGTGACAATAGTTGTAGGAATGTGTGGTTTTAATGAGTCGTGTGACCCAGTTTGAATGCATCTGAGTATTTTAACCTGGTGACATACCTGCCCCTGAGCCTGCAGAGTCTGGGAATGCCAATGAGAAGGAACGAGGCAGCTGTATCGTAAAGCTCTTGCGGAGTTCAATGAGCAGTGGGTATCTGAACGGTTAATCCAGTGTTGCTGCTGCTGGTGTCGATACTTTACCGGGCTGGCAGCTTGTTTCATTATAACCTGGAGTTACCTGTAACATCTCTTTTTCTTGATATAAATACTTAATAAAGCATAAATAACTTTTAAGGAAAATAAGAGCAGGAAACTTTGTTAAGCTGTTATGTAAAGCTGTAAGAACAAAAAAGCTAGTGCAGCTTTGGAAAGGAGAATGTACAAAACAAATATGTAGTTGCTGAATTTGCAGTATTCACAATAAATATTTAGAGGTAATGAGCTGCAAACTTGTGTGCTTTACTTATCCTTCAAGTATCACTTACATGCTCTAAGATTGATTAGAAAAGTGAACCGCAGAACTCGGGATTTCAAAATAGCTCTAAAAGCTGACGGGGAAAAAAGTGCACTAAAAGCATTTCTCTCGTAGTATTTTAGTACTGAGCAGGCAGGGAGCTAGCTGTAAGTGTGCCTATTACTCTTGGACAGCTACAGGATCACTGCAGAAGAAACATTCAGTGTTTCCAGGAACTTTAAGCCAAGAAATCCAATAGACCAGATGGAATATATCAGCTTTCAGGGAGGGCCAATTTAAACACGTGTAAGCACCAGGGACCCGGCGGTCAAACTTTTAACACTTCTAAATTGTTACTATGAACATAAAAGGGTTGCTCATTTCCGTAGTGGAACAGGAGATTACAGACTGATAATTATATGATCCTGGGAGAAGGTACCCATATCCAAACGTCTGAAGGCAAAACGTGGACATGCTGGGAATGGCAGCAACAGCCCTGTACAGAGGGAACATGACTGAATGGAAAAAAGACCATTTTTCCTTTCAGTGCTTTATACGAGCAGCAATCATGCTGCACAAAAGCACTGTCTGGGAATCTAGCGATTGGAGATTCCTAATGATGGTCTTATTTCAGCAGCTGGCTTGTATCTGGCATTTGCTTTACTAATACACTGGTGTTACGGACTGGAGCGTGCCTTTCAATACCTGGCAGAGGTGATGGTAGGCTGGGGAGCCCCTTCTGGAAAGAGAAGAGGAGCAATGCAGAATGAGCGGTTAAACTGTTGTCCTCGTCTTGGTAATGCCTCCAGAGATGATATCCAGGGGGAGAGGAGCTCAGCTGCGGTTTCCATCAGCTCTGCGGGAGTTGCCAAGAAAGGGACTGGCTAAGCTTTTCTCCTGCTACCCCCAGTAGCTGGCTGGGGATTGAACTGCACTGCTGTGTTCTTCTCCCGTGTCTAAAAGCAGTAGCTGGCAAGTGGTGTCTGGATAACACTGCTGTCCTGTGGCTGAAACCGGCCCATGGTGTGGAAAGCTTCCCAAGAGCTCCCTTGGTTATAGGCACAGCTGACGTGGTGTGGGGATTTTGTACGGCTGCTATTTGACACTACAAATGAGACATTACATTCGGTCATATCCTGAAAACTTGCATCCAGCTTGGGAGAGAGGAAACCACTCCCTGACAAAAAGGCTCTGTGAGGCCCATCTGCATGTACCGTGTCCCTGGCCACAAACCAAACGATGGTACCAGGCAGCAACTGCTTTGCTAACGACCTGACCCTCGCGTCTAACCTGTCAAGGACGAGCTTGGCTCACGCGAGCAGCAGAGTCACCTCTCTGAAAGTAGCTGCCAAAGCTCTTAATTTTTTTAATCCAATAACATCTATCAGAAGCAAAACCTAAACCAGGCTGCAGCACAGAAAATGGTATCTTTGAAGAGTGACTTTCAAGTATTTAGTTTAAACTTTGCACCTCCAGTTTCGTAGCACGCAGGGAATCTCTGCCAAGGCAGCAAACACATCTGGCTACACGTGCCACAACTGCCAAAAGTTAAACAATGCCGAGGTTGCTTACGCAGCACGCTGAGGTACACACAGAGCGCCAACAAGGCTTTGCTCTTATCTGGAAGTGCTCAGGTATTGGAGAAATAAGTCAGTCTGTCTGCTAGGAGTGATAGTTAAGTACTGTGGGGTTTGGGGTTTTTTTAAGCTTTACTATGCGACTAAAAGAGGTTTTGATAAACTGACAACTGTATTTTATAAACAGGTTTAAAGTCTTTCAGTGTCAGCTCATTATGTTGATAGCAAGTGCAAAGCACATTGAAAAGAGCAAACATCCCTACCCCAGAAAATGCTGGTTTAACTCTGGCTGACGCTGCAAGACAAAACGCTTGCACGCTGCCAGCACAGGTTTGACAAGGGAGGTATTGGCAATAGATGGACCCACAAGAGACCATGGCATCGCCTGGGCTGGTCTTTAGGGAATGGGAATGCCGGAGGATCAGTTAGTACCTGTTGCAATGACGCATCGATCCTGCTCCTGTATTTTGAGACAGATATTTATGATTATATTAGTGGGTTTTTCAGTAAATGCTAGCTTTGATCAAAAAATCTTTCAGAGTGGAGGGGCGTGCTGACATATCCAAAACACTACAGCAGGCTCTTAGGTCAGCATGCGTTGCTCACAAAAACCAGCAGATAGTGCTTTGCTGGCAATAGGGGACATCTTTACTGGGTTAGGATTTTTTGGCCTTCAAACTGTTAGTAATTATTTTTTTTTTCCAATATATACTATGTAGCAAATCCTGGGAAGTATCTGTTGGAAAGTTTAACTTCAGTCTCTGAAACATTTTGTGATTAATCTCCTTTGTCTTCTCCACAATTACATTTCTTACACCTTCCTTCTAAAGACACTGCATTTAAAAATAATGTATCATGGTGACTCTAGCAAAAATATCTAATTAGACAAATAATAATTATGTCTATAGGAAAATTATGCTTGTTTTAATGTCTAGCCATGTAGTTTTCACAAGGCATAACGAGTTCTTTGATATGTGCTAAGGAACTGTTTATTGCTTAGACGGGACAGAGTCTCTGGGGGAGCATCGGGCATATAATGAATGATAAACCAATTATCTTGTTAAGGAAAAAAGCCTCATAGGCTCTTTTAAAAGGACTCAACCATCACATTCTTCCACACAAAAGTAACAATTATCTAGAAAAGAAAGGATTTTTTTGCCAAAGTATTATTTGCCACTGAGACTCTTATAAGCTGTGAGAAACCTTTCAAGATCTTAGGCTATCCTGGTTTTATCCAGATGCAATTATTGCAGCAACTTCTCTTTGTAGATGATCTGTAGAACTTGCTTGCAATATTACTTTATGATTGGTTTCGAAACTGGTAGATTCTCTTTTGAGCAAAAACTCAAAAGGGGGGAGGGGGAGGAATTTGCAAGCACTGAACAATAGAAAATCCAGCCTGTGTTACCTAAGCACGGGGGGTACAGCTGCGCACCCTGGCAGCCAGCAGCTACAGTCGCCTCACTTAAAGCTCCTGAGGCTTTCTGGTTTCGGTACATACAATCTTTCTTGCTCTAGGAATGCAGCAACAACTCAGTCTTTCCCCTTGCCTCTTTAAAACAAACAAACAAACAAACAAAAATCCCAAACCCCACACAGAGAGCAAACAGAGCCAGGACAGACAGTGTACAACTATATGGCAGGTGCTTTCCACCTCTTAGATCTCTGCTGTAGTAGTCACTTGCAGCCGCCCGGAACCAAATCTCCTGGTTCGTCCTCTAGCTCTTTTCCTGGTATAGGTGGGGGATTTGGCGCCTGGGAGCAGCTATGCCCTTTTTGTGATGTCTGAACACTGTGACACTCGAAACAGATCCTGGGGGAGTTGAGTGCAATTTAATGAATGACGTGGATCCTTGATGACGATGCATGAGCTTTTCTGGGTATCCTTTCATGCCCTCCTCCCGTAGGGTGAGGGAAGGAGAAGGGCTGTGGAGGTAGCTGTGCTTTTCGGGGCTTGGTGCTCAGTAATTACCACAGCCATCGTTCCTGGTTAACAGAAGGTGCAGATTTCCCTGTGCTTCTGCAGCTCAAATGCTTTCTAGTCCATCCACAGAAGTCTCTTTGGCATGCAGGAGCCAATCGTTCCCAGTAGGAACATAATAATATGCTGTTAGTACAGCAAGGCCTGGCAATATCAGCCCTAAATATTAATCAAGGCCTCCATGTGATATGCGTGCTTTTAACAGATAAAAGTGCAGCTAAGAAACAGGCTATTGGGTACTGGCTTACTGATTTCTTCTTTTCTTTTTTCCCCATTTCCCATCCCCTCGGGAAGAAAATTCTGAGGGTTTATTTTTGTGCCTTGAAGTTGCTTGTTGCAGTATACTGCTCTTTCTCCAGAGATATAACGTCCTTGCCTTTTACATAGTGTAATTCTATTTTTGACTCTAATATATTAAGAATGGCATGTAAAATAACCACGTCTATGCTCTAGGGATGTACAAAATTCCATGAGAAAGCAAGCAATTGGGACCCCAAGGATAGCTGGTCCGAAGATGCTGTGAAACACCAAGATGGCATTTCTCTGTAGCTTAATATGAGGCTGAAGGAAAATGAGGGAAAACTTATTTCTGCTAAACCAGGTCAAGGTGAATAAACTCTCAAAACACACACAATAGGCTGTGACCGCAGAAGGTGTCAAGCTGGTGCTGACCAAGGGGGCTCCGCAGCTGCTGAGCTCTGCCACATCCAGGGGGAGAGGATGGGGTTGGCAGCTCCGGCACCACATCCCTGCAGGACTACACCGGTATCTCTGCAGAGCGCATGGTTCTCTTCACCGTCCTCCAGCACGCTGTCCAGATACAGCCAAAATAGCCCACCTTGTCCCACTGAGGGGGAGTGACCGGAAGCAAAATTGCAGTTCACTCTTGGGTGGTTTTGTCTCGTTTCTAAAAAACAAAACCCCACTGACAGTGCTACGTAGCCGCCTTGGCTTGAAATGCTTGGAGGGCACTGAGACAGTGGAAGTGCGGGTGGGAAGGGGTAACGCTGGGCTGTGTGTGTAAATGAGAAGAGGCCGAGGGAAGTGGGAGGTGGAGGGGAAAGGCAGCATGTTTAAGCTTGGAATTGATTTAAGTTAATGGCATCCGTGTATCTGGCAAATGAGGGAGATATTTTTTTATGAACGCCATATGCTATTGTTTTACTACCTTGGTATTTGCTTGCTTGAGCACTAGGTTTTGAGTTAAGAAGGTGATGGATAGGGGGGCCATAAAACAAAGGCAGAGATCAGGTACATCTGGAAAAACATACTGCGGGCCCCTAAATAAAACACTAGAGGAGCTGTTAATTTTCCCAATTAACTCGAGCCGTACTTCCAAACTCTGTTTAAACCAGAGAAGAAAGTCAAATGAGGGGAAGATGAAGAGGACAATAGTGGCAAGAAGTGTCTGACAGCAGTTAACATCCCCAAGTCAGGAGCAGACACTCCAGATGGATCACAACATATTTAAAACTATTAAGAAAAAAAAGTTTAACCTTATGCATAGACTATTTATTATCTCATTTTTATTCTTTGTGTATGTGCTTGGGGGGAGTCAATTAAAAGAAAAATCTATTTTGCAGATGCTGGTTACTGCTTACAAATCAGCTACTAGTCACAGGGCTGCAGAAGATGAGGGCTTACAGGTTAGAACATGGTTGGACCTGTCGTTTGGCAGTCGGCAAACAGGCACAGCTATGGCTATAGTACAGCTGGAATGGTAGGACCATGACGTGCCTGTCACTAAAGAAAACAAAAGATGTCAAACCTGCTGCAACGTGAGGGCTTGACAGGGGCGTAAAGGAGTTTAAAGTGTGGCTTATCCTGTGCCTGATTAATGTTCTTAAACCAAACCAAAAAAATCACACACACACCCCCCAAGAAAACAAAAAACAAATAAAAAAACCCAAACCGAAACTCTTGATAGAAGACACTCTGCATGTGTTTAAATTAATGACTAAAGAAATATTCTTCTGAACCCTCACCATGAGTCATGCCCAGGTACAGTATTTTGTATGTCACAGCATCATTACTTGCGAGGTATGTGGGTGCTACCTATGTCTGTGTATTTATAGCAGTTTTCATTCCCTTCACGAATGCAAAGGCCTAGATTTGTAAAGGCACCTAATGTATTACTAAGTGTAGTCTAAAATTTTAATTCCTAGTCTGAGAATATTCGGGAGCGAAAAAAGGACTACAAAAAATCTAGAAGAGTTATTGCAACATGTGAAGTCTTTTGGGGTAAAGAAAATACTCCTGATTAATTCACTGCTCACCACACTAGTGACCCTCCTTCTGCCTCCTGGCTGCAGAGCATCCCTTGCTCCCTTTGCCCGATGTCCTTCTGCCCCAGCGTGTGGTGCCTCAGCACGTACCACACAGCGTTCTGCTCTGTGCCCTGCTGCCGGGTGGAGAGAGTATCAGCTTTTCTGACCCAGGTTTTAAACTATTACACTTAAGTTACCATAATAGGTTACAGGATACGGGTCCACGCCCTGCCCGCACAAACACGGCAGTGAGAACTTCATCACCATTTGAAGCAGACAGTTGTGTTTTGCCCAGCTCCGAGCAGGTGATGCTTTGTGCTGCAGCTTTACAGAGCAATACCAGATGGGAATGTTGCTTGTGCAAGTCCATAAAAGACCTGAGGGTATCCTCCCTCCCTTTCTGAGTAAGAGCTGCTGATAATATCGGTGTCTGAATGGGGCCTGCTCTGGTTTCTTTTAACTCATTTGAAGCATCCCCCCCCCCGCCTAAAAGTTGAAAGATTTCTTTAGAGACCTCTAACAGACAATCCCAATATGGCCTTGCTGAAACAACCTGTTTGCTTTTTGATTTTAACCATCAGAATTGTTATCGTAGAATCCATCTTCAATGAGTTAGTTCAATGGTATAGTTATAAATGAACCAACGGTGTTACAAGTTTAAAAAAAAATACTTTTTAAAAAATGTCATCTGCTTTTCCTGGCTGACAAGCAAATGAGTAAATTCCTTTTTCATGGAGTTTAGGGGTTCTTTTGCTTCTTCAACAGAGAACATCTTAAGCACATGCTAGACTGAAGTAGCTGCCCACACACAAACACCGACGCTCTGCATACCTATACAAGAAAAATCTAAACTGAACGTGTCAATACTGTTGATCCAGGGTGAAATCAATGTCAAAGGCAAAAGACGTGCGTACTTAAGAAAAAGAGAGTCTGCTTATGCCTGTTTACTGTTGTTCCCAAAAGAGGACAACAAAACTGGAAGAGTCTCCATTTACTTATTGTTTTAAACAATGCTTTACTGTTTGCCTAGTTATTAAAAAAAAAAAAAAAAAGATTTTTACAGTTGCAGAATGTTAGGCTGTGTAGAATCCTTGACTTGCCCTTTTTTTTCTTTTCTTTTTTTTTTTTTTTTTCCCCTTCCTCCCTGCCTCTAGAGGATTAGCTGCTGGGGAGATGGCCAACCCAGATTCTAAATAGAAAACTCCTGACCAAAGGAAAAATTAACACTGGTCAATGCAGCTGGGATTCATCATGCTCTCCATCTCTTACAAGGTTTTGTGTGTCTGATTGGGGATTTATTGGTAGGAAGAAAGCACATGTTGCCTCATGCCTCAGATGTGATCTATAACCCTGTTTTCCTTTAAGATGAAGCCTGATTTGGACTAATATATCCTTTGGGTGATCTGCTCTGCACTGCTCATCTGCAGTCTTAGGTCAAGCATCCGATCAAGATGCACAAAATGCTAAAAATGGATGTGATGGCTTCCATCCCTGTGGGGGAAAAAAAAAAAAGACACAGCCCAATATGTGTCTGTCCATCCCACGTGAACTAGACCACCTGCTGTATTCTCCATACTTGTTCTCCATAATCCTGTCGCAAAGAATGACCACTGTTTATCCAGCATTTTCTTTAATAAAAAAAGAATATTTTTTTTAACCCATTAAAACCTTAGGATAGCCTACTGAAAATATAAATAAAGGATTATTTCCTGTGGAAGCGTACAAAACTCAGTAAGGTGGATTTGCAGGTCAAATGTGTTCCTCCTTGGTTCAAGATCTGCATGAATAATATCTGCCAAAATTTACAATGTCTTGCTGTCTTACACTAATGAAAGAAAAAATCCTGAGGTTATACTGGAAAACAGGAGGAGAAACTAGACTACAAATGATGGTTTCCTTGTTACGGGTTTAAACAAAAGTGGTAAGCGTGGCATCAATACTTTCACAGCGATGTAACTGACCCAAGTAGCATAAATAATATCTTACGGTCCAATCTCCTGTAGAGAGTAAATGCTAATGAAGATAATCTGGGTCTGTACTTTTATCTTGTTCATTGTGTGTAAACATATTGCAAAATATATCATGCCAGGAGGAATATCCTGATAACAGGGAAGCTTTCTCTGTTGCTGGGGAGTCTCTAATAACAGTTTAACAGCAGTAGCTGTCACCACCCATGGTGTAGAGGTTCACTCTAAGTGCAACTCTTTATTTCAGGAAAGCAAAAATGGAAAAAATGCTAGAAAAGTACTGAAATGGTCAAGACAGTTCTCAGGAGGCCTATTTTATTATCCTGAGTCATATGAGTAACAGCAATGTGTTGTGGGGTTTTTTTATATATATATATATATATATGTGCACATGTATCCTCATTATATGATATTGCAGCTATATGAAGATGGGATTGAATTTGCAGAGGAAAAACAAAAAAATTACTGCCTTTATGTTACCTAAAGAGAAGCCTGACAGGACAAGCCTCAATGATAAACACAGATAAGCAGAAGTGCCATCCCTCATGAGGTTTCAATTCTGCGAAATCTCCAAGTACATATATACTGAGTTTATTTGTGCCGATACCTACACATGTACTGAAAGCATCCAGCTGAATATCCAGGATCATGCAGAAATGTTACCTCTGAATACAGCAGTCACAACAGTCTCTAGAGAGAGACTCCACATGAACTGAATCAGGCCCAGACTGATATTAAGAGAAAGTAATGCAGCACAGCCCACATGCTGTTATCATCTCGCTGTTTCAGATGCCGGAAAAACCGCTGCCTTTATATCTGGTTAATGGTACCAGAATAATAGACAATCCTACAGTTCTGCTAAAAAATTGTGCTTAGGAACAAAAATTCATTCCGCCAAAACAACTGCTACTTCTGAAGGTAATTTGGTCAATTTTCCTCTGTCTTAATCTCAAGCATGAATTTTTGGACTATGTCTGGTGCACAGTGAAGAAACGGAGCCTCTGGCATGCTACTTTTCCTTCCGGAGCCATTCTAAGCACAGGCAGCTTCTCGAGGCTGATCAAGAAAGTTTCCAAAGATGAGTTTAAACCCATCTGATCTCTCCTGAATTTGCACGGTATTCAAAGTGACCACCCTGTGGAGCTTCCTCAGACAGTCGAGGAGTCGCCTGAGGGGAAATACTTAGTTTCCTTTTACTGCTTTTTAGGACTTGGTAAGTTGTTCTTTCCTAGAGACCTAATCTTGCATTTCTCAGTCCTACTCTAGGGCTCTGCTGGCTTCAGTGCCCCTTCTGCCTAAAGAAGCGTGACAAAACCTACTTCTTGCTCAGCTCTCACCAGTCCTGTAGAAACAAACTGGATTCTGTCCAATCTCGTGTTTCCCATTCATCCTTTTCTGCAACGGAGAAAAATGTGAATTCCTTTCTTGAAGAGAGACTTGAACAGTTCTGGTCTGTACTGCTGTGTACAGGCAACCCACCAGAGAGGACTTTGCTTAGGATACACCAAACCACTTGGCTCCCAATTCTGATAACTGATCCAATTCTCTGTAGCAGAAGGGTCTAACAATCCCTACCATACACTTGTCTAGAGAGAGAAGACTACTATGCTTGTGTGTTTTGTAGCGTTCAGCTTTTCCTGAAACAACATCTATCTTTAGTTCCTGCTCTGTGTTCCTGCAGTTGTTGTAGTGTAACCCAGAGCCGTTCACATCTAATCACAGAAACAGTGAGCAGAAAGCAATCACTGCCACAGAGAGACTTCAATCAAACAATACATTTCTATGCTTTTAAATGAAGACTGGAGCCTTAAAAAGGAATGTCTGTATAGCTGTCATTCATTGCTATTGTTTCATATACCAAAATAATCTCAAGAGTTTCCTATGAGTTTGCACCACCAAGCCTAGAGAACGATAATCCAGTGTTTGTGCTCTAAATACAGGTATCGCTCTATTGCTCATAGGGAATAAACTGTTACCGGGAACATTTACATAAACTCTATCATCAAGTTGAATGATACTTTAAAATAAATCATTTCACTTTTACTAGCAGTCTGTATGGGAGCACTCAGCCAAACCGGTTTCAGAGTGCAATAGGTGAGATGCAGGGAGCTGTCATCCACCTCAGCTTCATCTCCGCCTTGCCTTGGCTATGCAGAGATAACTTGGGGGGAGCTGCAAAACAGCTCAGTCCGGGCTTGTCTCAAGATTGCATGTAAGAACCGAAACCAAATGGCCCTTAACAAACGAAATGCCCCGAGTCCCATCCCACCACTACTCCTGTGACTTTGAGTGCTGGACATCACAAATCGGCAACAGAGACTTAGCTATCACACCACCAGAGGTAAATATCCCAGGTAGTGTAATCCACTCAGGCATAATCCTGCACCCTCACAGAATCAGGAAATACAAACCGCAAGGTTTGGGGAGAAAAATGGGGAATCTTCCAACGATACAGCTGGCCTGTAGGAGATCTGTCCCCCCCCATCCAGGACGCTGTACAGGGTAACTTCCCAGGGATTGAGCGACCTTACCTGAGAGAGAGGGTAAGTGATTAAGAAACATACGTATGGTATAGGGCATGCTGTTAAATTTGTGATTGGTGTACTCTTTTAAGGTATTAATATCTAGCGCGCTTGTGGTTTGTGTTGTTACTTGCCGGGATCACTGGTAGCTTGCAATAGTGTATCCTGCTAATTTCTTTTAAACTGCAATAGTGTAATCACCATTGTACACATAGAACTTACAATAGTGACGTATTGGACCAGTGAGTGAAGTCCAAATAAATTGTTAATTTGAACCTTTTAGCGAAGTCCTTTTTCCTGTTTCGTCACACAGTCATTATAAATTTAATGAAACTTCCCAGGATGCTTTAAGCCAAAAGAGAGAAAGTTTACAGTGCTCCCCATAGAGACATAGCGCGTTACATATTCAACATTAAAGGTCTGGAAGAGGAGCCCTTTTGTTTATTCTTCTTTCATTTTAACTAATGCTAATTTGAGCTGCTAGTGCTATGCTATTAAGCCCTACACTACAATATATTAGAAGCTTCCCTTGGCAAATAACTGAGGAGAAATTTAACTCTGCTGACCTCACCTTAGTGGAGCTGATTTTGCTGCCAAACTCAAGAGCTGGCATGCTTTTTTTTTTTTTTTTCTTTTTTCCTCCCCACCCCCAAGTCTATTCAAAAAAGTTTCAATGCAGCAATCTGTTCTCTTCCTCTGGGCCTGATGGTGTTGCTGAGGACCTCTTGGCATAGCGCTAACTGTTCAGGCCTGCCTTTGCCTTTGGGGTCAGCTTGCTCACCTGCATTTCTCCAGCTTCTGGCAGCACTGGGCCCTCCCTAGCTACAGGTCTCTCAAGGTTTGCTGTAGGAGCAACGCTACCAGCATCTCCCCATCAGTCAGCCGTCTGTCTGTCCTTTCTTCAAGCCTAAAGCCTGAAGATGATTTACCACTTGCTGCTTTTCAAAATTCTCTCCCCAAATATTAAATACTCTCATGCTTACACATGCAGAAGCTTTACCCTTCCAGGATGCTTAACGACCATCCCTCCAATGCAAAATATGCTCATGATAAAATCGCATTCTCTTACAGCAAATGGGCACCCCAGTGAGCCTCTCAGACTAGTTTCCCAGTATGTGAACTCTCATTAAGTGCAGCCCAGTGGTGCTAACATAATCGTGCATCAGTTGACACTCATTTGACTTTAATGTACCCAGAAATTGCTTGTAGAATGCTTTTGTCAAAGAAATAAACCTCCAAATGCCAGAACCCTGTCTCGTATATAGTGAGGGACTCCCTAGAAATCCAAGCAGTGTGTTAGAGCTTGCAAGATTTCTGACAAATGGAAACAACGGTTAAAAAAAAAAAAAAAAGTCAGCTGTCATTACCTACATTTTAGTCCCATGTTCATGCTCATGGTTGGCTGATGCATCATCTTCCTGGAACTCACACAAAGGTTACATCCTAAGACAGTAACTGAAGAGAGGTTTGTAACCAGTGACTTTTGTTTAACTGCGAATATTAATGCTATAAACACAACTCTATAAATGTGATGAAACACCGTAAGAATTTATTCAAGGCAGCACTGACTTTCTAAATCTAGACAGCTGTGATAATTATACTGCTTTTAAACTGGTCAAATGGAAACTGATAAACTTCATTAACATTGTGATGGGTATGGTCTGTAAAAATCTAGAGCTGCCTACCAATTCTACAGATATCCGCTTTATTCCAGAATAAAAAACAGACCAACACCATAAAAGCAATTTAGCATATTTCAATACTTAAAAAGTGTACGCTTAAATGTCTTAATTTGGATATGCCTGTAATGACCTCTCCTAGTGTCATTTAATTACTGTCTTATTTTGCATTTACATATAAAAGATCTTTATTTTAAAAAGTAAACATTATCCAATGCCTATGTATTGACAGAAGAATCAATGAAACTATATGCATTTGGAGGCAGGTCTCTCCTTTGTTTTCTTTCAAAGGAGAAATTCATGAGATTGAAATAAATGGCCAAGACATTGTGGTAAGAAAAAGTTATCTAGATATCTGCTTAGATAAACTATAGAAAACAAAATGTTTAAAGAAAATACTTGATATTTTTTTCTTTACAAAGGTAAAGAAAGTGGAGGAACATTTGCTGTATAAGGACCTGCCTCTGAAATACCTGTAGATCGTATGTCACATACCAACAAGGAGATTTAGGACATGATTCTACCTCCTTTTGCATAGATCAGAATTCTCCTGCTATATTCAGTGTTTCATCAAAGAAAGTCTTTACTGATATCAGTGATAACGGCCTAAACTGGCCACGTAATTTTATGATGTCATGTATGATGACAGGGAGATTATTTTTCCAAAGACATTGTCCTACTTTCCATGATGTACTCAGGTTTGACTCCAACCATTTCTCATCCAAGACTGACTTAATATCCACCAGCTGCTCTTCTCTAACTCTTCTAGAGGGAACTTGCTATTTAAAGGGGGCATATTCTAATCAAATGTATTGTTTTAGGTTCCCTGCATCATGTTTCTCAGACTGTAGAGTCTCTGTACAAGATATCTGGTGTTACTGTTCTAATTTCCTACAGCTACCAGAGGATAACCAGGCATTGCATGGTGGATACTGCCTGAATTAATGTCCTGAATTCTAAAAGTATGTCTTATACTCAGGCTCTCATCCTCCAGACTGGGGACTGGATCAGTAAATGCAGAGAAGGACTATTTTCTGATTTCTTTTAGTTATGTTTATTTTTCACTATGACAACTTCTCAAACAGATAACAAGCTGAAATCTTACTGTGCCTGTTCTGGCCTCATTCCTCCTCCTTGTTTGTTTGTTCGGGTTTTTTTTATTTTCATAAAATAATTATGCAATTCATCTGGAATATGGGAATATTAATTACTTGTGTCAACGGATAGATTTAGGAGTGACTTTTAATGACATTCTTTGCTTTAGCTTCAGAAGTGAAGAGACAAAAGGCATAGGCCACCAAAGCAGTATATAAAAAAAAACAGCTTCAGAGATAGGAATGGAGAAATGTCTACAGTGGATGATTAAAAATCCCTGTAGTTCTGAAATATTATAGGCTAATTCTGTCAAGCTCTCATGATTTATAAGATCTCTGGAACTCTTAGTTCTGTGTTATTTGTTGGCTGTCATTCTTATCACACATGCTTGTTAACGTGTTTTGGTTAAATATGGGCAACTATAATCATACTCTGTTCTTCAAGTCCTGCTTGTGTAATCTTTTCCCCTTTCTTTGTTATACAAGAAAAATGGACTTTCCTCTTCAAATAAAAACCTGTGCCAAAACCAGTTTAGACCTCTGATGATGTCTAGTATGGTCTAAATGTTAAGGGTGTATTTCTATGAAATTCTGATTTTATTTATTTTCCTCATTGTTTGTAGGTATTGATTTGACCTGGAAAATCTACAACACATCTCTGCTTGAGTGAGGAAAGATTAGATGGAGAGTGTTGAACAACACAGAGTGCATTAGCTTGGTCTTTGTTGCTTAAGAGACATTTTGTATTGCATTAATAGCTGCATCTCCTGCTTTATTCATCCCCTTTGCATAGAATCATAGAATCATTATGGTTGGAAGAGACCTTTAAGCTCATCAAGTCCAACCATTAACCCAGCACTGCCAAGTTACCTCTAAACCATGTCCCTCAGCACCACATCTACACACCTTTTAAATACACCAAGGGATGGTGACTCAAGCACTTCCCTGGGCAGCCTGTTCCAATGCTTGACAACCCTTTTGGGGAAGACATTTTTCCTAATATCCATCCTAAACCTCCCGCCATGCAACTTGAGGCTGTTTCTTCTTGTCCTATCGCTTGTTACTTTGGAGACGAGACCGACCCCCACCTGGCCACCCTCCCCTTTCAGATAGTTGCAGAGAGCGATAAGCCCTCCCCTCAGCCTCCTTTTCTCCAGGCTGAACAACCCCAGTTCCCTCAGCTGCTCCTCATAAGACTTGTGCTCCAGACCCCTCACCAGCTTTGCTGCCCTTCTCTGGACACGCTCCAGCGCCTCAATGTCTTTCTTACAGTGAGAGGTCCAAAACTGGACACAGCACTTGAGGTGGGGCCCCACCAGTGCCGAGTACAGGGGGACGATCACTGCCCCAGTCCTGCTGGCCACACTATTCCTGATACAGGCCAGGATGCCGTTGGCCTTCTTGGGCACCTGGGCACACTGCTGGCTCATCTTCAGCCAGCTGTCCACCAACACCCCAGGTCCTTTTCCACCAGGCAGCTTTCCCCACGCCTGTAGCGCTGCAGGGGGTTGTTGTGGCCCATGTGCAGGACCCGCACTTGGCCTTGCTGAACCTCACACCGTTGGCCTCGGCCCATCGATCCAGCCTGTCCAGATCCCTCTGCAGAGCCATCCTACCCTCAAGCAGATCTACATGCCCGCCCCACTTGGTGTCACCTGCGAACTTACTGAGGATGCACTCGATCCCCTCATCCAGGTCGCTGATAATTAAAGAGAACCATTGATATTAAAGAGAACCGGCCCCAGTCCTGAGCCCTGGGGAACCCCACTTGTGACTGGCTGCCAACTGGATTTAACTCCGCTCACCACCACTCTTTGGGCCCGGCCGTATTGAAAAACATACCTGGTTTATTTTCTTTAGTGGCAAAGGTGCAAGCTAAATGGACTCTTCCTTCCTCCCTCATTTCTACAAAATAATGTTCTTTCCAATATTGTGTTTTATAGTAATTATTCAGGAGGCACACAAACACTCTCTTGCTCTCCTCCCTGGTTCAGAATAGGTTTATCTGTGTGCTACTCAATATGCTAGCAGCAATGATGCAGTGGTGGAAAATGTTCACCAAACACAGGACTACAATTATGACACTGTGGCTGCAACTCTTCTTGCCATAGGAGTGAGTTGTGCTATCACTCCAGGGGCCACACAAAATTCACGTGGTCGGGGACTGCTTTGGGTAGTATTTGTTTAGCAGATAAGTACAGGGCTGTATGAAGTTTCTCAATAAGGCATCTTTCATACAAGAATGTATGTTTCAGAAGGACCCCCTAATGTCCCTTAAGCACCGTTTTCTTGGTTTCCTCAGATAAAATACGGCTGCACAAAATCTAACAAACGGAGCATTCTCTGCACTTTTGTACCTCCGAAGCACTGACACAGCAAAGGAGCCATTTGTTTCACTGGTAAGTAATCCGCACAGAAACGTTAGCATGGGCAACAGACTCATAGGTGCAACCCTTGGGATGCCATGGAAGAAAAGCACGGAATTCAGAAGGGTCGTCGCTTTCCTTTCACAGCTACATTTTTTCTTTCTCATACAATATAGAGTGTGGTATTTTCCAGCAAAAGTGTTTTGTAATTATAGCAGTTCCCTAAATCTCAGTTAGTTCTAATTGCTGCCTTTTGTTGTATTTTTGGATTTGCAGCTTAAAATGGCCGCTGTTGGCTTAATGTTTCAGACTTAATGTTTACTGGGGAGGGGAAAATGCTTAGCTAAATTTTATGGTAACAGATATGTTTACATGGAACCTTTAAAAGATTCAGTGGAAAAAGTTTCCTCTGATTTCCTCGCAGAATTTGCAAATTGCATTGCAGCACAGTTAATGAATGAGTTCCAGAGAGTAAAGCTGTTTGATTTGCTTTCCCTAATTGAGATGTACAGAAATGAACTGAATGATCTAAGCGGTAAGTGGAGCAAAGTAACACTTGTGAAGTCCTAAATAACTGCGAGAGGTTAGTTACACCGGCAAAGCCACCTCCATGTAAAAATATAAAATCCTTGTCCTTTGAACAGGTGAAATAATGAGTCTATTCTACTCAGTTAGTCCTGCCTAACCCACTGAAGTGGGAAGAAAATGAATGAAAAGCTGTTTCTTTCTCCATTGCCAGAGAACAGCTCTCAAAACAGCGCTTTTCAGTGGTACCCTGATTAGAATGGCTGGCGGCTCGGGGGACTCCCAGTTGCCAGCCTTGGCACCTAGCTGATTTTCAGCACTATTTGTTACTTTTTTTAAACCCAAAGCAAGTTGAAACTAATCAAAACACGCTTCTTTAACAGGGATTTCACAGCCAAGCCCTGCTTAAACTTATTCATGTAAATAGCTTTATCATTTCATAGGGTACGTTCTGAGTAAAATGAACAGACAGTAGTGTGAAATTGAATTAAAAAATCTTCTTTTTTTTTTTTTTTTCACTTCCCCTCTCATATCTTCCACATGTGCCCTAAATTTTTGCCTGCTCTAAGGTAACCTTGTTCATGTAATCTAATGTTTAATAGCCATATTGAATAATATCTCAAAGATGAGTCAGAACCTTGCTGAAATTTGCACTGAAGTCATAGAAAAACAAAACCCCTGAATCAAGAAGAATTTATGGTCTTTCCTATATCTCCGGTCCCAAGGTACAGATCCAGCCTCTGAAACTATTTGCTCCTCTTTCAAATAAGAAGCTAAATCCTCTGGTGTGCACTGGCATAGTTCCAACTGCACCGATAAACCGGTAGAGTTCTATACCAAGGGAGGGAGCACTCCCTTCATCAGGTTTATTTTTAATAGGTTGACTGAAGAACAGTAATCACTCTGGACCTAAAGAGACTTACGAATGGACAAATATTACAGTTGTATCTACTTATGCAATTGAGAACAGGCAAATTCATGAATGATGGGCTATCCCTAGCATTAATATAAGCTGGAAATGTTCTTATTAAGCAATTTTGACGGAAAATGTTGACTGATTGAAATATTGTTGGACATGCAAGTATTTTTGATAAAATCCCGTAGGATTTCCTGTCAATCTCCCTGGCTGTCAGACAGCCCTTTCTTCCCGTGTCTGCCGTTTGCATTAGCTTTGCTGCACAGATTTTGGCTGAAAAAGTGAGTTGTTCCTGTTGTGCAATAGGGAATCCAGCTCTCTGCTCCTCTTCAAACTAACAGAGCTGACATTGACCTGGGTCTTGCAGACTCAGTGTCCTTTTGGGAAAAAAACCAAACCAAAACCCCACCAAAAAACTGTGTGTATATATATGTACAGAAATACATATACATACACAGGTTTGTACATTTTCTCAGGAAATTTTTCATTCTTAATGACAACACAGCATCACTAGATTTTACTAATCTTTCAGCAGTGTAAAGACTGCCTTTTAATCAGGTCTAATCTTGCATACACTTACGCAGATTTCCCTAATGATACTGTAATCTCCTCTCTGACACCATAGGACTGACAGTAAAAATTGTTTCAGCATTTGTTACTACCTACTGTCCAAAGCCTTTGTCATTTCACAGGATACCAAATGCAGTTATTGGGATACTCTATTTCTAAAATATACAATGGAAAAATTATTGTTGTCATAAAATGTCCTAAATGTATGAAGCACGAAGGGAACAACCCTATTTCTCACAAGCTCTGCAGGATTAAATCACATGCTTTGGGAGAACTGTTGCTTATTAAGAAATTATTTATGAGTCAAATTATATCACTTCTAAATATATAAAGAGTTGGGATGGCTTCCAACAATTACTAAAGAAGCCAGCTGAGTGATGCTTTCCAATTAAATCAGGGTGACTTTTTTATTTTAACTTCTCTGTGTCCTGTGTTCTTTCTTCTGTCTTTCCGTGATTCAAGCAGATAATGTATTAACCTTGTACGACTGAAGTCTCTCATGTCTCCTCTCTGGTATCCTTTCATGTGGTGGTGATCAGTAGGAGTCTCTCTGTAGGTACTCGCGACATGAAAGGTTTCTTTCTTGTCCATATAACTACTGCTGGTGATGCTTAAGACTTGCTTTTATTTAGGACCAGTTGTTATACAGATCTTCAAAGCTTATAACTTCTGATGGCTCATTTATATTTGTATTGTTCATTCTTTGATAATGATCATGTTAAAAAACCTGCAGAAAATAGTGCGGCACAGAAAACATTGACTTCCATGGTAGCGCCTACGCTGTTCAAGTTATGCAAGGAGATAGATGTACCTCCATGACCTAATTTAGTAGCAGGGGAATAAAGACAGATTAATTAAAACCAAAAATGCCAAACAAGAAAATCCACTAAACCATAAAGCATTCCCTTTCCCTCTTCTACTGGATGAAACTCAGATGTTTACAGAAAGGTTGTGCACCACTGCTCATGTGCTACACAGCACTTGTACTAGCTCTCTATAGAGTAAAAAATTTCGCAACTCTCCACAGAGGTTTGAGTTTATTTCCTAGTAAACCATATAGAAAGTAAAGTCTAGCACTCAGCTTAGATAAGTGAGACCTGGGTGGACATACCTGGACTAGAGCAGCCCATGAACTTTTCCCAGGATGTCAGCAAAAAAGCTAACTAAGAAAACCTAGTCAATTATCTATAAGCTTTAATTATAAGCATGCCCAACTGAAGAAAAGTTAAGTAATCTGCAAAATGAAGCAAAATATTGAAAAATCACTGCAGTAGACTATTGGCAGATAGACTGGCAGATCCTTGGCAGATCAGCCTTCCCATAGCTGGCTATAGTCATCATTGCGGCAGAGTTCACTTTGTTCTATGCTAAAGGAGTATGTCTGCTCCAGCGTACATAGGGACTGCCTTTATTGCTGGGGTTGGAAGTTTGCCACTCAAAGAACTAATCAGAATGAGTTATTTTTTCCAGCACTTTGGAGTAGATAGGAAGCTCATTTGGGTATGTGGCATATTTATTTAGCTTTGGTACCGGTTCATCTGGTTACCAATGATCATTCATAAGATTTAAATAAAGGTTTCTCCTCCATTTAGTGCTGGACAATGAAACCAGATTGTGTTACTTGGAAAAATGATTTAAAATGATAGAAATTATTCTCGTACAAGACAGACAGAAATAGCCCAACACAAGTGTATTCCGCAGTTGCCAGTTGAAACAGCAGCCTATTTTGTTCAGCGCCTTTCACTGATTCATTTCTAGGGTTGTTCTCTAAAAAGAATCTACAGTTAGTGGGTCTGAACTGCAGCTTTCTGTCAAGTGGAAACCGAGTGCCTGTTCCATAGCCTTTTTCCAAGGCTGCTTTTGAAAGCTGAAACAGTGGAGCACAGAGATCTGCCAGAGAGCACCACTGGGAATGCAGGAATG
>NW_009648526.1:768239-768849 GCF_000708025.1 Charadrius vociferus | reverse complement strand
TGTCTGTACGTCCTGCCAGCTCCTCCCTTTCTGCTACAACAATTCATATGCTGTAATAGTGGCTGTTGCTGCTCATGCCATACGTAGGAGTTTTAGCCAGAGGATTCATGAAGCCAAATCCATTTGTCACGCGTCCGCATCTCCACCAGACTTTACGAGAACTTCCCTGAAACAATGTTCAACAGTACTTGGATTTGCAGGCAGAACACAGCTTGACACAAACGGCTTTCCTTCCTACAGAGTAGAATTACCCTGTCATGCTGCTCCATGGGACCATATATTAATGGCACACTAAAATACATATCTACGTACATTAAACACATGACCTTAAACAGATTTTTGTGGAATATCCATTGTGCTTTTTCAAACTGCATTCTCACAAGCCAGCAAGCTTCTGTAAAACTTACCAACCACGATCACCCATGGATAATCTTTTATGGCTAGAATTGAAGATTTTTCTTAATACTATATTATCTGGGGGTAACAGAACATATAAAGAATCCCTACAAAACTCTTCAAATTGCTTAAGGCCAATATAAGCCCTTAGTAGTATATGGACCTTAGGTCCCTATTGAAGCGTATCTTACGGAGACCTTCTTTACCTGTAAGA
>NW_009648526.1:750486-768197 GCF_000708025.1 Charadrius vociferus | reverse complement strand
GGGAAAGCCTCATTACACTTTGACCCCCAGTTCTGCTCAATTCATTCATTTTGTCGTGTGCTTGTGGCTGTACAAAATGTCTTCCTCCCCTAGGTCAGGGCTGCATCCATCCCTGCCGATCGTACATTCTAACCTTCTTCCACCCCTTTGACAACAGCTAGCTATTCAGCTCACTTCCAAAATAGCACTTAGCTGCTCCAAAAATTATCATAGCTTCTCTTTTGGGTCACAGACAATGTGGCCTCTGTCAAACTGTTTATTTACAATACATCTTAAAAGCCCTCTGACATCCCAATCAGTAGTAAAATGAAATAATCATTGATTTCTTACAAGATGTATCAATCTGTATACCATTATGGAGAGGAAGGAAAACAGAGGCTTGAGAAATAATCAGAGTCATAACTTCTGAATTTCAGTCTGGAAATAGCAACACCCACACACAAGTATACACATATATTTAACAAATAAGGATTTTAAACATATTTTCTACACTTCTATAATTCGAAAGCTCTCAAAGCATACTGAACACAAATGTCTTTCAGTTTTTCATTGCAGAGTATGTCCTGCTTAATAAACCATCATGACATAGCATGTTGGTTCTTATAAATAACCACTAAAATGACGGCTGTCTAGCAGCGTAGATCCAGCAGGTTATTAATGTTGCCACTTAGCACACAGGTAGTCTATGAGAGTCTCTGCTCAGTGAGAACTGCGAAGTCCATTGCATTTGTTTTTGAAAGGTCTTTCTGGAACATCCCTATTTGGAAAAGAAAAAGGAAAAGCCACTGAAGCAACTTTTTCTTTTCCTCTTCATGCAGAAGTTATGAAAATGCTCTCCATATAAAATTGAACAGAGAAAAAAAAAAGGCTTTCACAGCAAACAGTTTCTGAGGTATTTAAAATTCCCTTACTTGACGTAGTTAAAAAATAGTATTACTGCTACCACAAATTTGCTAAAAAGATAATGACAGATCTGTCCTGAGCTTCAAATAGCAGGCACTTACTCATTGTTCTTTCATAATGAAATACCAAATTTTCACTCATGTTTGGAAATCAAATGACAAAATCCTTTGACTACAGCTACGTACAGCAAAGGCACTAATTAGAAAATTCCCTGGCAAATGACAAAGCCAAGACTCGTTTCTATTCAAGACCATGATGTCTAAAATTATTCAGGTAAATAAGAACTGCAGAACACAAGGATAATCAGATATATTTGTGTAATCTAAACACTTTTATTCCCAAATAATTTGTACCAGATTCTTTTTTTTATTTCCATATAAAAAGTGTACCGTGAAATTTTCTAAAAAAATCCCAGCAGCATCTTTTACTTTCCACCCTCTCTTAAGCTGTAAACCTCTTCATGCTGTATATGCTATCCATGTCAGAGAACAAATTCCTTTTTTTTTTAATTTATCCAATCACATCATCTTTGTCCTTGTACCCATCAGATTTCACACTCAAGCTGAGAATTTTCATTAAGGTCTGCTAAAGGACAGATTTTTGGGACACAGTTAATCATGATTCCTTTATTCTACCCGAGTATTATAAAACATTCCAGGAAATGTAAACTTTCCAAAGCTTTTTGCCATTTGAACATTTTGATTTAGAATGAATCCTCAGTTCTTTAGTTGTATTGGTTTGTGCATTTAAACATAAACTTTATACCTTTCTTCTCATGCTAGGAATCCCACTTCACACATAGGCTAATTAACTACAATTTAGAATGGAGTAGGAATGATTACTCTACTGTAATGCTGCTGTTTCTTAGCAACCGTGAAAGATATGGTGAAGGATGTGAAAGAGAGACCCAAATAACATCATTTCCAGATTGAGAACTTCCACCTAGACTAACCTGCTAGTGGGATAGTACATTAATTTTAAATTCCATTTCCCTTCTTCAGTGCTATGTCCCTTGCAGGCCCTAACAGTGTGATTTTCACAGTCCAAGATGGCACTTAAGCATTTAATTTCCACAGGGCTGATAATACCTGCTAGCTACTCCAAAAAAATCATAAAATTTCATTAGAAAAATATTTTCCTGTTTCCTCCCCACATAATGACTTATGTCTAGCACTAACTTCTCACTTGATGGGAGTTTTAGCAAAGGAAAACTGCAAGGTTAGGCCTTGCTTCGGTGTTAAACAATAAACAAAATGTATTTATTAATAGCAAAATTGGTAATTATGTTTTTCCCCATAATGCTAATAAAGTATTTTGAGCATTTAAATGGCTTTACTGTACTCTGAAGATACTTATTTCATATATTAACCAATTTTACATGGCAAGACAAACAATGCTGTCACTGATTTTCAAGAACATTAATAAAATTTGAAAAACAGTCTGACCGCTGAAAGTCCAATTGAAAATCAAATTCCTTTAATACTTGCAGAATCTTTTTATGCTTTGCTATGTAGTTCTACTCTGCAATTGCTACTTGCATACGACATTGTCAATACTGCAGATTTAATTTTTACTCTGGAAGGGATGGAAGATTGGTCTCTGTGATCCTATTTATATTTTGCTTTTTGAGCACAGGAGCATCTGAAACGGAAAACCACACAGCAGACTTCAAAGTACCAAAGTGAGGATAAAAATGAATTAATGGCTTAAAATAACATGAACCATGTAGTCAGATTTTGGTCTATGCATCCGAGACACAGAGAATGTGCGGTTATGGGAGATGCGTGTGGTAATGCTGCTGCTTCTCAGGCTCTGGAAAGCCCCAGCTGGAAGGGATGGAGGTCTGTGTAAGCACTGATAGTCTCATGGCTAACCTGAGGGTGACAACCTCTACCAGGACGCAAAAGTCCCATGTCTTCACCTCCAGTGTGCAAGACAGTGCTGCAGCCTGTCACGGGAAATGCATCTGGCACAGAATGAGGGAAGACCAGTGGTGCCAGAATGCAACCTGCCAGCCTTTCTGCAACAGGACCTTCCTAGGAGAGAATCCAGGCCAAAGTGCCTTGCTGCTGTCTCACCCAGAGCACAAGGTGCTCCTCGTCAGCAAATCAAGGGCTTCACTGACCAGCTGCACCTGCGGCTTGAAATGGGAGAGGGGAGGAGGGAGAGTTATCCACTGCAGGGGCACGTGGAGGAGAAGGCAGTTGTGGAAGGCTGGAATACGGGATACACCATTTGTAAGGTGGGTGTGCAGCTCTTTGGTACTGCTGGTGTGTCTTCTAATGTGGGAAGTCTTGGGGTTGTTACTCGTTGGGGGCTGTGAGAAATTTTTGTGCTGGTATTATAATGTACTTTGTTCTTCTTGTCTGGGCATTTGCTGCTGTGAGAGGTTGTGTACTGGGCTGGCGGGAGCCTTGCTCTGACTTGGGGGCCGTTCTGTGGAACCTACAATAGCGTGCCGGGGCCTACGTGGAAAACTTTGACAGTAGCTTTTTCACAGTGCTACAGAGTGTGTATAGGGGTTTTGTGGTCTTTCTGTGTGCTCTGGCAGCGGGCACAGGTAGAACCAGAGTTTCTCTGGGTGGTCACTACAGTTTTCTTTCGCTATCTCATGGAACTAAAAATGGATCCAACTGCTTGTCCAAGTTGTTGATTTATTTATTTATTTATTGCTGAAAGAAGCCAATCTAAACATAAAAATCTGAAGCTGTAATTCTTTAGTCATAAACTTGTAGTGGTGTCTGGCAGGGTGTTCTGCAAAGTCCTGCGTGAACCAAGGAGTCGCCTCTGAAGGCACTGTGTGGTACCCCATGCACCAGTCTGTCTGATATGCCTTTAAAGGACTCCTGTTTACTCTGTGACTTAATATTAAAAGTTAGTTTGGCAATGTTCGAATTTTTGGTTGTTCAGGTTGTGTGGGTTTCTAGTTTTGTGGTGGTCTTTTGGGGTTTTTTTGTTTGTTTGTTAAAGCACAGATGTTCTTTAGTAGTCTGAAAGAAAATAAACTGTTTGGTTAACCAGTATAAGCAAGTACCTGCTCCATGCTCAAGTGGTGTTCACAGAGAGTGTTTTCTGGCAGTGTAAGCTCAAATGGTCCCTGGGAATACCATTTTACTATATTTTAACAGCTTTCTGTTGAGGTATTTTATTTTCATCTGCAAGGTAGATGAATGTTTAACTCCCTCAATATTCAAATTAATATCATCAAGGCTTGATTAGTTTATTTCTGGCAGCAGAATAGCTGAACAGCATGGCAATTGCTTTCTGTAGCGGTAGTCTTCATGCATTGTATTCAGTAATTTTTCTCTGATGTGCTTGGCTTGCATAGCCTGGAGTGACTTTGTAGCACACTCTTTGAGAGGAAAAATTACTTTTCCCTTGTCTCCCCCATACAATACAACTTAAGAAAACCTTTGTGTTCACAAGTTCCAAATTTGCCAGTCCTGAAGGCTGGCTTGCAGCTAAATGGAAGGCTTGATTTGGAGTCCTATCTCTACAAGGCAGCCTGCATCTCTTGTTCCTTCTCTACCCTGGAGCTGAAGAGAGCCTGTTTTCTTGGCCTTGCCATACTTTGAATTCATAAAAACTGAAGGCAAGACTTGGTGTTCCTGGCTATAGACTCAGCAAAGCAACTCAAGACCTGGTCCTCACAGTGTTCAGTTGAGTGACCACCTGGAAGGCCTCTCACCTTCCTTGCTTTGCATGGAAAGCAAAGTCTGTGGGAGGAAGGCTGAAGTGTCTTAAGTCTTTCTCTTATGGCTCGGGATGAGGTGGGGATTCACAACAGGACTCTGGATTACTCTGTTACGATGTAACCTAAAACCTACCAAACTTCGTTTCTTTCACCCATTCTTGTAACTGGATAAGTCTTCCCACTCTGGCCCTTCAGTCGGCTTAGACTTTTCCAGGGGAAAGTTATAGCACTCTGAAGAAAGGAGTAAGGCTAACTATAATTCATAGGCCCTAACATTCTTTTCTTGTCTTTTTTTTTTTTTTTTTTTTTCCCCCCCTGGTTGCAATTCCGATCTGTTTAGTCTATCTTAGGTCACTTCAGGAACAGTTCTACTTCTGTAAGACTTCCTCCCCCTCGCTATATATGGCTTTGTTATAACAAGATTAAAATAAAAATCCCAGATGTTCAATGTATAAAATTCCTTTGTCAGGTTTGCCAGAAAGCATATCTGCTCCTCAGCAACCGCGCTT
Organism: Charadrius vociferus; assembly: GCF_000708025.1. Taxonomy (NCBI): domain Eukaryota; kingdom Metazoa; phylum Chordata; class Aves; order Charadriiformes; family Charadriidae; genus Charadrius; species Charadrius vociferus. The sequence continues at coordinate 763,091 of NW_009648526.1, read as the reverse complement.
GGTATTAATTTGTCTCCTGGCCTCACTGCACTGTTAAGCTGTAAAACAACACGTCATCAGTCTGTAGGCTGGGAGTTGATGATGTATTTTTAATTGAGCAGAAATCCACCTTCCTCTTTTTCAGGTGTAACTTACACCCACGGATTGCTTCCAGTGGGCATTAGGCAAGTTGTGTCTACAGCTACCTACAGGAGATAGTTATATTTTAGTATTATTTAAGGGGAGAAAAGTTTGCCATTAGGTGTCAATAATGGCTAGTGGCTACATGATATGTAAACACATGATATGTATTATTGACAGACCTCCAGGTGTAGTCTGCTGACGACTTAGACTGTCTGTCTTTTTTTCTGCTTTCAAAGCCAGCTGGCACAGAAGGTGGCTGCACCTGGCTTCTAGAGGAACGTCAGCTTCCAGAGAGGTGAGGGCAATCCACAGTCTACAGGGCAGTGCCTGCTGTAGCAATTAAGGATCAGTAACGCCTGAGGAGGTGCTGGGAGGGATTCATCTGAATTGAATCAGGGAGATGAGAAAGGATTGCGAATGTGATCTGATAGCGTAAGATACATGCAAGTGGTGCACCCTGATCTCAAGGGTTGTTTGGCTAATGTTAGGATCAGCGGGCTATCTAGGCCATCAACACAGATACTAACTGAAGCAATGACACTCTCCAGAGACTGGAGCTCGTATCTGAAAGACTATCGGTGTTGAAAATGAAATGGAGTCCAGGACAGATCTTTAGCAAAAGTAATTCTGTCTGCTCACATGGAAAGCAAAGTTAGGGTAACAGTCTGGTTTGGTATAGAAAATCACTGTTTACATTGCTGAAATAAGCTTCGATTTGCTCTGTATTGTTTCAGTATCATAGAAACGTGAGGTTGAAGGAACAAACTTTTTATCAATAATCTAATCCATTCCTTTTTCTGAGATAAGAGTAGCAGGCTAGAAGAGATACTTGTCTAATCTGTTCTTACCAACATCCTTTTCTAGCTTAATGCAGTGCTTGCAACTCTTACAGTTAGAAAGATTTTCCTAATGTCAGACTAAATCACCCTGGCTGAAAACATGCTGAGTGCTTCTTGTTCTGTCTCCAGCAGACATCAGTTCCTCTGTGTATTAACTAACTTCAACAAACTTCCAGTGTCTGTGTGTGGGAAACATTGCCCTGTAGTGATCTTGTTTCTAGATTAAATAAACTGATCTTGAGAAGTGAGAGAAGGAGAACAACATTATCTGCTACAGCTGTTTACTAGTAAATCTTCAACCTGTGTTTCTACAGGTGAGGTTACGGTCAGAGCTCTGTTAATGGAAGGCTATGCCTCAGATGGACCTGATTTTTGGAATTTGTTATATTTCAGGCCAGATTTCATCTGTTTTTCTAGAATTAGATGTTTAGTGCCAGATTACCAGATCCTGTCACCTTAGAACAGGATTTATTATTCCTTCCATAAAGGCATTGCCTGAGATGAAGCAACAGAGGGCAGATGGTTTTAAAGCACAAATTCACACCCTAGAAAGGCAGCTTCCTGCAGAAGTGTCTTAACAGACAGGATCGGAAAATATCCATATTCCTTGGCCTGCACACAAGAGAGCTTGGCAGCAAGCAACCTCTTGAAGATTATGGTGTAGGTGGGTTATACGTATATATAAGTCCACAAAAACTGTATTATGTGGAAGAACTGAAACTCGGGTTATGAGGAACATAGTGACTCCAGGTGCTGTGGGGAATACTTTTCCCTGTGACTTACAGTGGTTTTCCTGGGGAGTCTGTGGTCTTAGACTGTGGTGTGTGTATCACAGTCATGGAAGAAAGCCTGCATCCTATCACTTGATCAGGATCTCTTTGTGCTTGATCCCACCGTGTATTTTGAAAGACTTGTACGGGGAAAATATGTCAGCAGTCACGAGCACATTAATTCTGCCAAACTTCTTTTGTTCTGGTAAATTCTCTTTGGGTGAAAAGCTTTCCTCATTTCAGTAAGAGGCTCATGTATTAAAGGGAGAAGCAAAACAATGCAACACCCAATAGTTTCAAATTGTGGGTTCTATTTTTATTCCAAACATGCTTTCACTGCCAGAGAGCTAGACAGTTGGAATTGGAAGCAAATGGAAAGACTGGCGAGGGGGGTGATGGTGGTGGGGTAGGGAAAAACATAAGTGTTCTCTCTTGCTGAATGGTGGTGGTGGTGGTGGGGGTGGGGTAGGGAAAAACATAAGTGTTCTCTCTTGCTGAATGGCTAAAAAATATGGATTTTCTACTTCTGTTTGTAACATTCTTCTATTGTCTTATCATATGGAGTAGCACTGCTTATTGGAGAGGAAAAAAACAGATGACTGCAATTATTTTAATAGACAGAAAGTCAAGTGTGATTAAGATAAATTAGTTGCCAAACTGCAGCCCTTTATGAAAGACTTCTGAAAGACCATATTGAATGCATATGTATCTTTCATATTTAAGATGATGTGTTAACTGCAGAGGTGCAGCTTCTTTCTCAGGGATGGAATTTCTCTTGTAACATACCTATAAAAGTACCTGCAGTGACCACACACTGTATTGGTATTAGTATTTATTGGCTTTTAATAAAACATCTTGGGGTTCTTACTGCACAAATTCATAGTGAAAGACACTTCTGACCTAAAAACAGTAAAGGTAAACAGATAAAGCAGATCAGGAGTGGGAGGAGAAATAGACACAACTGAAGTACTTGCTTAAGGCTGTGATTAAGACCCCGCTGTCAGTCCAGTACTTCATCCATCAGATTTTGAAAGGATGTCATATGGGAGGTTGCACAAAGAAATTAGACTGATATCTTTACAATGTCCTTAAATTTCAAATTCTACTTGCTTTGAAATTCAGGAAGGTATACGTAACAGAAATCTGGAGTGGCAAAGTTTGTTTTAAAAGATATACAAATGATGGATCCAATGTATTAAATTGGTGGACAAATTGTTAATATGGAAGCCCAGGCTTAATATGAATACATAATTACTGGTACACATACCTACTGGGATGTTAGATGAAGAAAGGAATCCTGCCAATGTTTTTTTTTCTTGTTTTTTAATAATGTAAAAACTGAAAAGATAAGGGGGGGGGAAACCCTGGAAAATCTTCCTTGGATATTTTCTTTCCATCATTTTTCCAAATGAGCATGTGGAAACATGGTGAAGCCTCTTAAATACTGCCATTTTTTTTGTTACTCTGCATGTGTGTACTCTGTTAGAGCCACTCTGAATTACATAAACCCCAAATCAGCTTTCCATCTGTTGAATTCTGATATCTCTGGGCACATCTCAGGAGTTGCCTCCTTATACCCTTTAACTGTAGCCATCTAACATTTCCCCTGTGATGTCTGCTCTATCTGAGTAACTGTGCTATTGCAGAATGGGTTACCCTGCTTTCACTGGCTTGGATAGTAACATCCTAAGGCTTATTTTTATTTGCAATTTCACTTTAAATTGTTTGTTTTAGGCAAGCTAGCCTCTGATTCCCCTGTACCATCAAGAAAGGCAGTGGGGTGTGTGTGTATATGAGCCCAAGTGAAAGTAACTTTAAATGCCAATTTTATGTGTCAGCATATATAAACCTTTATTTTGCGGCATCTGCTAAAGAGAAAACAGAAAACCCCCAACTCCTGGCACAATCCAGGTGTGCTACCCTCAAGGTCTGAGAAAGAGTTGCAAAAGGTCAAAATGCAGATTTTTTTTTTTTTGGATTTTTTTTTTTTTTTCCCCCAGCAAAGCAGCAGATGCATTGTGTGCAGTTTTCCCAAAGGAGACAGCTTCCTGGCCATGGTGCTCCCCGGAGGCAGAGATTGATTTATCCCCAATAACAGTCTGCAATTTTGATGGCACAAAAATGCTCTGTAACATTCTCTTCTTCACCCAGAGCTGTTGTTACACACTGTACCTCTCAAGAGTTGCAGAGCCTACACCTTCTATGACTTACTCAGGTCTTGACATTTGTTAAAAATATTAAAACTTGGCTTTAAAGCCTTACCTACTTATGTGTGTACGCATCCCATTCATGAAAAAGGGCATGATCATTACTCAAGTGAAAAAGATGAACCAACAGGATAATGACTTCCATTCTGTACAACACTGTTCTCTTTACTTACTAAGCTGTTTATGATGTTCTGTATATTCTTATGAAGGAAACTGCTGTTATATTGTTTGTGTTTCTGCCTCTCTAGGCAGAAACCTGCTGAAGCCTATGACTTGAAAGCATTTAGCTTTTCTTCTATATACAGTATTTCCTTACTTAAGGAAAATTACTTTTGTCCACTTTACATATGTATCAAAAGTTTAGTTATATTCAATTGTATGCTGTTTGTACAAAAAAAAGGTTTTGGCCAAAAAAAATGTTAGGTCAAGGCAAATTTCCAACAAAATGAATTCAAGTACATAGCTGTAAAACTTTTAGCAACAAAATTGCTGTGAGAGTTTTATGAGCTTTATGATGTCATGTGTATTTTTATCATGGTAAAAAAGCCACATGGCTTTAAGCTAAGTACTTATTTAAAGATTTGTTTTCAATCTCTTTAATAACATATGATCTGTAGAGCAGACAGAATTTGTATTTTAGTCATTGATGAAGTGACTGAGCATAGGCATCAACTGTCCCTAAATCATGATCCCTACTAAGAAGCATTACTGCTTTAATGTCTGTAAAAGTGAGGAAAGAAATAAAGTATTCCAGAATTAGTTGTTTATTGTGATGGCATGCTATCTGAATTTCCATCAAATGTGGCTATGAGGAAAAAAGAACTCTACAAATATAGAAAAGCTGTTTTGATAATGAGTATATAATCAAAAAACCTCTCACAGTCTGTGGTTTGCCTGCATTGGTTACTTAGTATGTCTAATCATACTTTATTTCAGCGTACAGCCAGAGGTATTTCACATGCACCTTTCTACCTCCTTGTCGTTGACTGCAGTAACTTCAAGGAAATGAAATTCTGTTCTATGAAAGTATGGAAAACATTGAATAACGGCTCCCCCCACCATCACCCGAAATTCTCTTCCTACACATCACTTGTCTCCGTCTTAATACTGTTCAGCTGTTGCTAAGGCAGTATTTTCCTAGAGAAGTTCTAAAAGGTAAATACACAGAGCACTAAGCAGTGCAAGAGCAACTGTTACTTATGTTCTGTACACGGATGTGCAAGTGTAGACATAGCTCTTGGGAATTTGAAAGCTACACAAACGTCTTGGCTGTAAAATCATGTAATGTGAGCATGTGGCTCCTGCTGTGCTGCACCATGCAAATGGGGAAAGGCTGCACCAGGGCAGAGCTGTGCTCTCCCTGTCTGCCTCCCTATCTCCTGGGCAGGACCACGTGTCCTCTTGTGTTCTGGCAGATCACGCACAAGATATTACTGACTGAGGACAAATGAGGTGGGTCTGGCATTTAGGGTTAGCAATCCAGAGAGATGCTGTGGTAGAAAATGAGGACCCTGTTTCTAGCCATCCTGGTGAGGGAAGATAAAACTTGGGTGTCAGGGTGGCTGCTGGCCCTGCAAAGGGCAGCCTCAGTTCTAATCTGAGCTTGATTCAGGTCAGTGGTGGAGTGGAAAGGTGGATGCAGGCACTGTGTTGGTGTTCTAGTGAACCTGCACCATCTAGGCTACTCCCCTACTTCAAGTCCTTTCCCTAAAGCTTCCCTTGGTATATTTCTGTGCTCTCATCCTTGTCTCGTTGGCAGAAGAACATTGAAAGAGGTGTTCTTGTCCTAAGTGAAGAAGAGTTTAGTTTCTAGAAGCATCTCTCAGCTTCGCTGCCTGTTCACAGCTGTTTAAAGCTCCTGCTTGCTTTCTAGAGGCAACCTCTGTGAATCCTCTTAAAACATCTTTTCACTAAAAATTATTATGACTTTTAAGAAAATATATTGGTAAACTTGGGTGGGGAGATCTGCATGCCATGGTTCATCGTGATATTCTGCAAAAGGGCTAGGCTCTGTTTTCCTTTATTCCTTGTAATTAAGCTATGTCACTAGAAAGCAGTGTCCTCCTCTGACCTCATTGGATCAGTGACAGCCACAGGCTGCTGTGACTGGAGAGAAATGCAATTCTCCCCTGGACCTGCTATTCAAGCCCAATGATTTGATATACTGTTTCTCCAACAGGTGTTTGTTCAGGAATGCACTCTGGAAACAACAGGCAGGCTCTTGTTATCTGTGGAGATGCTATTGTGTTCTCACTTTCTGGCAAATATTGCATCTACCTGTCTCAGTATTTCAGAATCAAATTACCTTTCCTGTTCTCAACGTGCTTTACTAACTAACATGACGCTGATCTCATTTGCAAGCCCATTGTCTGTATTGTTTGTTTGCCAGAGGAGTCAGGTTAGTTCCTCTGGCAAGGCAAATCTGGTTTTAATACCTGTAATTACAAAGGCAAGACAATATCTTACTCCTATCAGATGTCTCTTTCGTGAAATATAACCTGGAAGTACTTACTCACTTTCATAGCAGCAGAAATCATAAACCCAAGAATATTTGAGAAGAAATGAGTTAAGGAAGAAGAATCAGGCCAATACAGGAAGAATTAAGGCTTGCAAAAGAATAGCGTATTGGCTGAGGCACAGGGAAAATGAGATCAGTTATATGCTAGGAAGATGTGGGTATCTGGAGGATGAACACAAATTACTAGTGTAAAAGGTGAGCATGGGTGGAAAGAGGTTTAAAAAAAAAAAAAATTAAAAATATTCCAGAGGTTAGAAGATGGAGAGTATAGCCAAAATTAAGGCCCTTGCAGAAATGCAGATACCACAGCCTCTTTGGTAGCATATGGCAGTCAAAGGGAGGGTGCATGAGGGCTTTTGACCTTCCTTGCCTTCTGCATGCCAGAGTACACTGCGTGTGCCGGGCCTTTTTTCAAAGCATGAGGCATTTCTGCATGCCACCCAAGGGGGCAGTTCCACTTGCTGTTCTTGATACAGTCAAAACATCTGTTTGTACCAGCACAAGCTGTTGCATGTAGCAACGTAACATTCGAAGTGGCTATTTTCTGGCTTTTCATAGCTATGCGTTTAAACACCTAGCACTGAGTAAAATCAGCACAACTTTCTCTAGAACCCATTGAAGTGAATGATACCAACTAGTTAAAAAGAACCCTAGTTCACAGTTCAGAAATCGGCCTCAAAACTACAGGAGGTATCTTGGAGGATAAACAGATACCAGCTGATTAACAACCAAGTATTGGGACTGCTCTAAGCCCTCAGGCATCTAATTTAATGCAAATTTTAAAGTTGAATCATGGAATTATGGAGAACACTGGTATTCGTCTGTCCTTAAGATGATTTGTTCTTGGCTTTCCATCAATTCTGTATGATTTCTGTAAGGGGAAGTGCTTTGTGGAGAAATGCCAGTGGTGACTGTTTTGGATGAATATACTGGTGTGGTTTTGATTTGTTTGGGGTGGGTTTTTTTGGGGGTGGGGTGGGGCAGGGTTGCAGGCAAGAGTGAAATCTCAGCCATATCTGCCCCAAGGATACAAAGTGTTATGTCATTCCTTCTTATGCAGGATGATATCTGATACCAACCTTTAAGAATTGATATGGAAATAGACTCTTAAAAACAAATACAGGTAAGAGAAGCCAGAGAGACCTCATAGCTGAGGTCAGGCTAGCTATATATGATAGAAGCTGGTTTCTGATAGGGATGAGTTTTAATCACTAGACAAAAACTTCCTCTTTTAGTTATATAGAGCCTGGTATGTTTAAAAGGCACCAGTTAGTCCAAGTTGGCAAGAATGAGGCGTACTGGCACTCTACAAAGTTTGTGGAAGTGGTGTTTACAAATACTTGGTCTTGAATTTTTTATCCCATTCCTAAATCTGTAATCCAAGTCAACATTTTTTCTTACTGATTCTTTATCATTTTCTAAGAAATCCAGTAGCTTTACATCATAATGACTGTACTGATATTTTTTGCATCTACTACTAAACATTTCTCCTAATAAGAAGAGATAATTAATGAAATAATGTATCAAAATAGTAATGAGTATTGAAATACCGAGGCACCAATTATAACTTGCTTTGAAGTGAACATGAAGGTCGCTCTTGATACCTTTAACCTACTTCCCTCTGACTTCTCGGAGTGAAGGGGAAACAATGCACAAATACACATAGTTAAAATTAAATGCAAGTGAACAAAAACCAGACATTCTCCTGGCATAACACTACACGTTGGTTTTGTTGGAAAAATCATCTGAAGAATAGTTAACTTAATTAAAAAAAAAAAACAAACTCAAAAACCTCACTTTGGAAAGTCCAGGAAACCTGTATTTGATTGATCTGCATCTGTTGGTGACTTGACCATGTAAACTATTTGCTCTAAAAGTAAATGGAAAACTATTTGGAAAGGAAACAGTAACACAATAATAGTGTTAATACATTTCTTCAAAGAGAAAGAGAGAAAACTTAGTTTTTCCTATAACACAAGCTACTTGGTTAAACAAAGTTAATGCCAGAAATGAGATACTCATTGGTGTTAGTGAGGTATTCTGCTAATTTTTACTCTGTGTTTCATAAGATTACCTTTCATATTCAACTAGCACCAGTAAGAAGACCAAAGGGAATGTTTTCATGGTGAAGTGTTTGTTTCATATCTTAGATAGAAATGATCTATCTGCTCTAGTGTCTGTTGTTAGCCCAAACCTATATCTGTACGGAGAGACTGGTCACTGTTCCTCTGTAGGAAGGCTAGACCAGAACCAAATGATAAAATTTGACGTAAAATAGAAACTTTACCAAGGAGGGATTAGTGACCACTGGAAAGGACAGCATAGAATCTTTACCAAGGAGGGATTAGTGACCACTGCAAAGGACAGCAAAGTGACTTTTGCTCTTTCTCAGCCTTTTTCATTAATGATGGCTGCCTTAAAGAGCAGAAAAATCACTGGCTACCAGCCAGTGTCTGAGCTCAGCTTGGCTTCTCAAGAAGTTTGAGTCTTGGGTATAAAGTCATAATTATTACAACAAGTTAGTCTCGGCTTCCCATGAGTTTCCCTCAGCTAGACTTGTAAGCCTATAAGATGCCCTCCCATAATTAAACTGGCAGAGAGGTTTCTGCAGACAAACAGCAAATAACACACTTTTAATTGGGCGAGGTGCCAAACCCAGGTCTTGGCCCAAGACAACTGCCCCAAAAGAGGTCCACAAGCAGTCCAACAGCCTGCACAGCTGTGACTAGTATGCCACAAGTCATGGTAATAGAGCAGGGTGCAAAGATTCTTCCCTGACCACAGGGTCTATGTCTGCAAAAAAAAAACCTGGGACAGAACCTGTTGTACATGCATCGTACTGCCATCTGGATACAAGCTGAATTCTTTCCCACACTCCAAATGTTGTTTAATTCATACTGGCCACTGTTATCCTCTGTCTCATGCCAGGACATTTTGTGGGAGGCTATCTGGCGTGGGCTGAAACAGTGCCAGGAAGTATATTAATAGATAAACAGTTTGGAGGATTGTGTACCACTGCTCAGGCCCGAAGCCGGGTCCTGCTTAGTTTACTAGAACAAATAGTGAGTACTCTTAGAGACTTACAGGGTTCTACTGCTTTCCTGGGATGGCCTGTCACCCCAAGGTTGATGCTATAGGTAAAATGCAAATACCAAAGGCTTCTTGGCCAGGTCAGGTTCTTCAAGAACTTTCTCATCTATCTGGCCTACTGTTTTCCTTTTTACCTGGGGTTTATAGCTTTGTTCTTCTGTTACCAACAAAGTCATGTGACCTACTATTGCTACTGTGACTTCTTAGTCTGTGGTGTAGATGAGAGGAAAAAAAGGATAAAAGATTTCTTCCTTCAAAAGGGAACTGTGACATTTTTGAGGAGATGCACTCGTTGCCTTGTACAGGTCATCCACTATTACCAAAATATCACATTAAATGGAGCCCACTTTCATCCCAGGCCTTTGGCAAGGCAGATAGGAATGGCTGGACTATTGTGTGGCAGGTTATTGCTTCATGTTGCTATCTACAAACTTCATCTGGCATCATAAATTCCTGCACAGAATTTTCCATATCCACATATTAGAAAATGCAGAGGCTTTCTGTTTGCTGACTGCTAGCAGTTTCAGGGGGAACATGTATTTGAGGGAGAGCCCCTTACAGCCATCGTTCACACAAGTGTAAAATCAACCTCCCTGCCTGAGAAACAGGCTGTCTGTGACCTGGCAAGGTTGTGGCTGGCCTCTGCCTGCTATTTGTGTGTCTGAGTGGCACTAGCATACCCTGTCCTGAAAGTGAGTAGTTCTGACCAAGAATATCAAATGTTTATGCACTAAGATAACTTAACACAACATCCTTCATGTGTCCTGCTATCCCCACCTGGGAGACTCTGCTTCATCTGTGATGACAGGTCCTTCTGAGGCTGCAAGTTTTCATATGCCATCCTCCCAAAAGCAGGAAGAAACTATCAAAGCTCCTGAAAAGAGTCGTTACCTCATACACTATCAGCTATTGGTGCTTAGCAGTCTCATCCATGGTTAATTTTTTTTTTTTTGCCTTTCAAAGTCTTTACTCTTTTTTTTCAGTTGGACAAGGCTCCCAATTTGACAGTCACTATGCTAAAGAGGAGTCTGTGTGGAAATCAGCAGCCCAGGTGTTTCCTAGAGGGAACACTAAAGACAGACAAAAAAAATTCACCCAACCAGGCTCTTGACTCACGTGCCTGCCCTAGCTATTGCTGTTACAGGCAGTTGCTGCCTGCTCATCCTGAAGTGTTTCTTGCCCCCTTTGTCTTGGCAGAGAAACTTGGAAACGCACTTGCCTCATCTTGCAGTGTGACCCAAAAAGTCCTGTAAGAGTTTGGAGCACGGGTTCCCATGACATGCTTGTTCATGTCTGTCATCTGACCATCTTTTTTCAACTAGCTTTGTTTTTTCTTTGTTTTCCAGCAGAAGGAAAGGGAGAGCTCTTTATTAGGCAGGTGTTAGAAAGCACTTCATTACAGAAGAATCCAGTAGAGTCTGCACCTTCCAATCAAAATAGGCTTTTTTGTTTGTTTGGGGCTTTTTTTTTTTCTTCCCCTAGCTTCTATGCTTGGAACATGCTGTCATCTACCACTACTGCTGGCTTGTCTAAAGTCCAATAAATATTATTGCATATCTGACTTGGACCTTTTTATGTATAACCAAAACAAGGCTTTGTTAAATCAAAACTGTCTCAGTTCAAACACACAAGTATTCTCTGGGGCAAAGTATACCTTTTGTTGTGATAAACATTGTTCAAATGACCAGTGTGATACTGCAAAAAGAACTACAAAACGCCTATTTGTACTTTATATCACATAAGCATGTTACTGATGCCTCAGATAATGAAGTGCTAAATATCTTACAGCATACTTTAATTCATTTTATATTAACAAGAATATATTAGCTCTTGAATGGCATTTAACTCTGTAAAACAGTGATTAAAATATGTAACAGGCTTAAAAGATTAATATCACAAAAGTACAGACAGTTCACATAGCATGATAAATAACTTGCAGAAAAAAGCATTTGCTAAGCATTGCAAATCAAATAATATTACAGCTCTAGAAAAATTATTCATGTCTGTCGGGGCTGTTTTACAACAGTAAATAATGTTTAAACATGTTGTTGTTTTTACTAACTATATTGTCCAGAGTAGAGTTCAGATAACTTATCAAATAATTTTAAATGCACTAATATTTTTGTGCCAGGAGTCCCATGCTAAGATTCTGGCCCTATTGAAGACAATAATAAGCCTCCCACTGCCTTTATGGATGCAAGCCTGGTGATAAGGTTGTCTTCATTTTGTTCTCCCTGGCATCATACAAAGTTGTAGGCTCCACAGTGTTGATGTATCAAAAAAAAAAAAAAACAAACCCAAAAACCAAAACTGCTCTTTCCTAGGCCAAATGTCTTTTCACTTCAGCCGGAGGAAAGCCAGAGAAGGGACCAGCAACAGTTTGCTCTCTAGAATATGCTAAACTTCATAAAAACAATTTGTATTGTTTCAAAGACTATTCAGGCAATTTAGCCTCTGGTTATCATGTTAGTAGTGTAACATAACAGTTCCATGAAAATAAACACGGAAATCTACATTCTGACTTAGTAGCTTGTAGAAAGGCTTAAATCAATATTGCATAAAAGCTATATGGCCAAATTCCTGCCTGTTTCATCCAGGGAACCTAGGACAATGCACGCCAAATGAAGGTCTAGCACTTTCTCTTATGTTCAGAATCTCCAAATCCACTGCAAAATCACTGCTGTTGGAGGTGACCTGGATTTTTGTGAAATCTTACTCTGAAAGATGGCACAGAGGATCATACTTTTATATGGTATGCTGCCTATGAAAGATCTGGGAAAAAGTAGTCCATTGCTCTACTGAAGAGTTTTTTTAAAAAAAAACACCTCTCAATAGGTGGACATTAAAAAATGAGAACAATGTTCTATTTTAAGATTACCTGTTCAGTTCTCAAAAGCTTATCTGTAGGACAAGAAAAGAAATGTGACTAGTCGCACATACAGTAAAACTCAGATTTCACTGAGGGTAGTGCTTGTAGGCATGTAACATTTTTCTTTTGCATTACAATATATAGCTTTTTCAGAATTATGAAGACCTGTTTAATGCTCTTAATAGGGGT
>NW_009648526.1:747626-750446 GCF_000708025.1 Charadrius vociferus | reverse complement strand
GGGGGGGGGGAGGGGAAGGAGGGAACCAAACCAAAAAAACTTTTTTATTATATAGACAACTCAATATGAGGGAGTAATGGATGGGCGTAAGGAGACTGGTGGAGATGCTGAGGCTGTGGAGCTGGATGTTCTTGTGTGCAAACGTGTGGTGCTTTTTGTTGTTTGGTTGTTTTTTTTTTTAAAGTACAGCTAACATCTTGCACTACTTGCATATAAGGAGCTTTTTGTTTGTACCAAAAAAAAAAATAAATATGAAGATGCTATTGTGACAACACGTTCAGAATAAATTCAGAAAAAATACTTCTGCCTCCTTGGAGACTCAGCTTTAAGTGGACTATTAAAGGAAATGAGGCTGCTGGGATCTCAGAGTAAGACTCCAGCTGGCTCTTGGAAGCCAAGCATGTGTGGCAGATGGTAGGGGCGTACAAGGTAGCCTCCTGTCCTGTGCACACCCATGTGAGTCCCAGGAATGGCAGGGGTGCTGTTCCACCGGGACAGAGCAAGAGGCTGAATAAGTATTGCAGGAGCAGTACAACCCCGTAAATGGGGTATATTTTTAAAGACCTGTATTGCGTTAGCATCAGGGAGCTCTAGTGATAAAGTGAACTGTATCAAGCTGGGCTTGAACACTCGGACAACCCAGGAAGCGGGCACTAGCTACAAGGAGTTTTAACTGTGCAAGTGGAAGTCATTGCTTTACAATCTTGGAAGCGCAAAGAATGGTACTGAAGAGAGTAAGCTAAACACTCAAGTTAATGCCACTTTCAATACAAAAATTCTAGCTGTTTTAAAATTGGTGGCTGAAATCATAATGTTATTAGGACTTTAACCCAAATACTTCCGTGAGGCACTCTGTTTGCCCTGTAAACTGCAGGGAGAATGGCTCTGGTCACTGGGATCCCCCTGAACAAAGTGGTGACTGAATCCCACACTGTAACCCCTCAGCTTCTGTGCCTGCAACTGTGACTGACAGCGTGACTACAGAACACCCACATACAGAGAGATACTGCACTGTACATATGGCAGAGTACAGAAGAAAGACCAAATCAAATCTAGCAAAAATGTAATTTTCAGAAGAGGGTGGGAGATACAAACAGCAAGTAATTCTTTAGTGCAGAAAATATGACTGCAGCTGGTTAAGAGAAAACCACCAAGTTTTCACTGTATTCCAATTTTATTCTACTGCATAGGCATCTGCCATGTATGGTCAAAATACCAGATTTTTCTTCTCTCAGATAGTACAAAGAAGGAATAGAAAAGAGAGGAGAATGATGAACATCAACTCTTGGCAGCTAGCAAGTGATGACATAAAAAGCACTTATGGCAATCTCTAAGCATAGATATTTTTAATTTATTTAAAAGAAAATCCTATTCAGAACAGGAGTAAGTTGTTGGCAGGAGCTATATTACATTAATTTGTTTATAAATGTAATGTTTGTAACTTGCATTTCATGCACTGCTTTGAATATTTGGATGAAAAAGTATAGCTGTTGGTGGTCTTTGTTAGTAAGTTCAGTCTAATGGAGCTCTATGAATATAAGGGGCTGTATGACCTGTTGCTAGCCTTATTTCATTCTCTAGATCTCAAATAAGAAAATACAAAGCAAGTATCAGGAATAAATACCCCTAATACTTAAAATTGAATTGGATTTAAGACTATGCTATAAAATCCCATTCTGCTGGGAGACTACACAAGATAACACCTATTTATCTTATGAGCTCCTACAGTTTTCATCACTGCTATATTAATAAAACAGTTAAAATATCTCACAAAATATCTGGCGTTTTTTTCCTGTTGTAGTTAAAATACTGTTTGGTGTTGAAACCTTTCTTTTTGCGGGAAGTGGGGGAAGGCGCCAGCTGGGATAAAGATGTCTAAACTGGATGGATCATGGTGAAAAGATTTTTCTCAAAGAGGATCTTGTAACTTTCTATTTGCGTTTATTATGATCTCTAGGACAACTTCAGACATCATTCCAATGGCGCTTACTTGTGTCTGATGCCAATTAAACGGCTTCAGAGACGGTGCCTGTGATTTCCACCATGGGGAGCTGGAGGTGGAACAGGTCCCTTCTTCGTGCCAGCTGTGTGTGTGGTACCACCGCAGCCTGCTCTGCTGATGGCAGGGTGACACCACCGCTGACCAAGGAAGAGTTTGAGCCCCAGAGATGTGCATGGGAAGGGGGGTGGCCTTGAGCTGACAGCAGTTCTCTGCAGACCGGACCGGCACTGGGACGCAGGCTGTGCTGGTAGAGCAAACCTACCTCTGTGAAGGCTGGATTTCATACAAGTTTATTGTCCTTGTTTACTGTTTGTGCAGGACAGCCTTTGATTACGGCACATCAGCAATGGTTTGTTTTGCGTAGGACACAGGAATGTGGAGATTTGGAAATGGTAGGAGAGGGGGGTTTTTTTGTTTTTTTTTTTTTTTCCTCTGTCTCATCATCTAAGAACTATGCGGGCCGCAGCAGTTAGCAGCATTTTTATGCTTTTTGGTGACAAGTTAGGACTTGAAAACAAAAGCCCAGCGGCCGAGGGCCCTGCGCGCCGGCCTCTGAGGGGGAGCTCCCCTCTGCACTGGCAAGGGGGGGAGCCGCTGTGGCCCGGGAGCGATGGCAAAATCACCCTAACCAAACCCAAAAAACTTTGCAGCCTCTGGATATAAAGCACAATGCATCCGATTCAGGCCAACACTGCTAATTTAACCGGCTGTCATGTCATGGATGAACGCAACTCTTCAAGGCGGCTCTCTCCCCTCCCCGGGGCAGAGCGAGCGGAGCCCGGGGCCGGCCCGTACCTCTCCTGCTCCCGCGGGGAGTC
>NW_009648526.1:664983-746985 GCF_000708025.1 Charadrius vociferus | reverse complement strand
GGCCTCCCCGCTCCGCCGGGGGGTGCAGGCCGCTGCCGAGGACGGAAAGGACCGAAATGACAGACCTTTCCACCGGCTGCCATCGTGTGCCCTCTTTACTTTGTCTTCTCTTCCCTTGTGGGCATCTCTGCCCTGTCGCTTTGTGCTACCTCTCTCCCTTTAATGATAAATTTTCTCAGAAATTAGTCGTTAGAACAGCGGGGGCCAACGAGGAAGTGTCAGTTCTGATTGGCTATTAGCGGCCAGAAGAATATCAGAGTGAATTTTGCTGCTCCCTGTTTGCACGTTACTGGCAGGCTCAGGGAGACAGCACAGTGTTTGGTAAATGAAGGCTGTGTCAGAAGACTGTTTTGAAGTTTTCAAGCCTGAAAACTTTGGAGCTTGAACTCCGCAGACTTTGCCTGTGTCCTGCCTGCTGCTAGAGTCCTGAGCTGTCCCTTAATTCAGACAGTTGAGGCTGCTTCTTCAGCTCTGGTGAGGTTAGGTAGATCTTTCTTTCTCTTTGTTTTTATTCTTTTCTACTTTTTGTTGCTGTTACAGGCCAAAGATCACTTTAATTCTAGCACAAAAAATCCTAGGAAAGTAGTAGCAAGAATACTTTTCTGACTGGGAACAAAATATCACCATAAACCGGACCTCGTAGATCTGTCTGACTCATAGACGTGTCACATCCTAAGACCTAGCTGGTGTGTTGACCTGCAGATTACTGCAATCTCCAGCCAGGCTTTTATGCCTGTAGCTATAGACCACAGATACATCTTTCTTTGCTCTGTAGCTCTCTTGCTCCCCCAAACCATGCAGATCCTCACGTTGCTGGAGAAAGCAGTGCCTGGACACGGCCTTGAAGCTGCGTATATGAGGTTATCTATTGTCATCAGACTATGCCAAACACTCTTGACAAATGTGAAGACTTTCTCTGTTGGTGTATACAGTGATATTTGATTTAAAAAAAAAAAAGGAAAAAAGGATTCCTTCTAGACTCAAAAGGCCCTGTCGGATTCTTTTTGGTGATGGCTTATCCTGTGCAATGCTGAGAACTATACTAATAAAAATGAAGCCAGAGTTTGCCTTATGTTCAAGGGTGAATCCTAGTATGCTCCCCTGCCTTCAAATCAGTTGAGCCTGAAGAGGTAGAAGACCTCAAACTTTCTGGCCCTGGAATACACACATTGGTATGTTGAATTTAAACACAAAATTCTTCAACCTCTGGATTGAAAAGTTGGGTGTTAAGTAATTTGCCATGTTGCTGTCGTACCCTGAGCCTGTAGAGTTAAGACACTTCTGTTTTTTATTCCATGAAAACAAGTTCTGACTTCTGTTTGTAATTCTTTTCATTAAATTTGAAATTACATTCCAAGTAGTGTTGATTATAATCCTATAAATTAGTATCATATAAGGAAAAACATTTACATTTAAGTGATTTTAGGATTCTATTGTGAGGAGCCAATGCAAAATCTGAATGCAGAAGATGCGGGGAATCTACAAGCATGATTTAAACAACATAGCAACAGAAAAATGCCACGATTAAGTCACGAAAGGTAATCCCAGATATCACACCAACAACAGAATCTGAGAGCTGGAAACGGTTTAGTTTCTCTCTGTCTTTTTTGTTGTTGTTTGCTTTTTGCCAGCATAAATGCAACCTAAAAAACCTCTCCGATAAGAGTGTAACAGTTTAAATCTAATAGGAAGAGTAAGTTTGTATTTGAGTGCAATTAATTCATTTTCTGGACTGTCTTTAATTGCTTAAAACTCTAACCATAATTTCTAAACTGGACAGGTTCTGGCTTTCTAATGACGATGACTGTAATTAGGTAAGCAAAAACCAAAGTGGTTTTTTGCAGGGATGTGTACAGTGGAACCCTTCCTGTTTCCCCAGCGGCAATGGGGACTGCGCAGTACAGTGTATTCTGGGTCATGTAATGAGCTGATAGGGTAAGGCCAGTAAGCACGTACACAGCTGCCTCCTATTTGCTGTGTGGTCTTTTTTTTTCTAAGTGCATAACCAATTCTATAATTGCAATTAAATGTTAAATTCTGAATAGTTGCTCTTCTCTGCCACTGATTATAGTTCAGCTGGTAAAAGGACAGATTATTTTTCATGAAAGACAGAAGTCTTGGCATGGAATAGTTAACATGAAAACTGAATCCCACTTATTTTAATTCTTGTCAGTTTCTTTATCCTTCTATAACCACAATAATAAATGTTATGATGAAAATAGTGTAACTTAATTTTGCATTGCATCAGACTTCTGATATATAGAGTGGTCATTCTCATTACTATGCTGTAATTACTTTCTATTCCACAGTAAATGCTGTTTCAAGATTACTTTCGCTCTTTATTGCTGCTAACTGTAAAGCAGTTATTAAAGTTTTCAGCTGTAACAGAATGAGCATATTGTTTCATTTTAAAACATATGGTTAGAATTCAGTTTTCTTCCTTCTTGACAGTCTCTGCCCAGCAGAGTCCAGCACTTGGTTTAACATGTGACCTGGAAAATTCCATATGATTAGAGTTCTGCACTTCATAGTTTCCATTCGTTACAATACTGGTGCAGAGAAAAATGCAAAAGGTTTATTAACAGCAATGTATATACTAGCTGGATGCATGTTAAATGAAACGCCACATGAAGAAAGCTGACATTTAATGACTTATTTATTTCTTGCATTTAGGACAAATAGTGCAATTACATATTCATTGTTACAAGCTAATGATCTGTGACTGTTTCCTTTATTTCTAGGGTAGATCTAAAAATTGTTGGGATATTTAGAAACTGGAATGTTTTTTCTGAAGGCTCAGTTAATATATTTGCCCACAAATCTCTACAAACATGACTTACCAGGGGAGCTGGTAACACAGCTGATTGGAAATGCCCCATGCGTTGCATGTATTCCCAGTTATATGATGCTGTCTGTAGCGGCTACATCGCTGTATAGCTCCTCCATTTATGTTTCAGCTGCATCTGGTCTTGATCTTCACTCCATATGGAACTTATCTGAAATCCTCCTCTGTCTACTCACTTTATCTAAGTGCTGAAGATCTGCCTATGAGAGCTTTTTCACTGCTCTATCGGCAAATCACGCTTGCGTGTTCACACAAATACGATTTTTTTGTATTCCAAGTACTTAAGTAGCCTGGCTATCATTGCATCTATGTCTAGTATATTTATCCTTATGGGGCTATTGTGAAATAAGGATAATAGTATATATCTCTCTCTCAGAGTGAGGGAAATGGGGTACTGAGAAGCTGTGGTTTAAAGTCGAGTGTGAAGCACAGACTTTCACCTGTATCTCTTGAGCCATACCTGAACTGTTAAGTTACTCATTTCTGCTAAATAAAAGACTGGCAAGCGCTCTGTGCTTTGCTGCCCAAGCTTTCCTCCTTCAAACCTATCCTGGGAAGCCGTCTCTCTTTTCTCTCCATTATGAAATCTAGCAGAACCTCCTCTGCACTACCATCTTTGTGTCTGACTTGTAGGACGTGCAGGTAGCATTACATCTTTTTTTTGGTTCTAAATGTAAAAGTGTAGATTTTTTTTTTCTCACAAATAATTTTTTAAACATTATTTAAATAAGGTCTTCCCTAGGATGTACTGTTTCTGATATTGTTCCCTAATGTTTTGCTTCACAATTTATGATAGTTATCTTTCATATTCTAGTGCCATCGCTACCGAATGTATTAAACAGAGAAGCATGTCCCACAGACTGATACACTCATGAAATACGCTGTAGCGGGTTTTAGATTTTTTATTTTTTTTTTTCCCCAGTTTCTTTGTAGTGTCAGTTTTCTTCATGAAATATATATATATATACACACATACACAGTCTGCACTTTTATCAGCAAAGCATAAATAACCAGTATCAAGGATGAGTAGATTCTCTGTCAACAACTTTGTTATGCCAGGAACTTAGATTCTTACCGATGTCTGGAAACTAGTCGGCATGCATATACGCGTATACATTTTGCATATATTTTTAATAGGTTTTAGTTGCAGTAATGCATCTGTTGGTCTGCAAACACTCTTTAGAGTTGATTTAGAATTCAAATAATGAATAAAATGTCTGCATTACTTTAATTCTTACTCATGTGCCAGTAGATAATCCAAGATCTAGATTTTTGTAATATCTGGTTTAGGCAGTGCATGTACATCCTATGTTGGGAGAATAAATATGGAAGAGTGAAGTATTTTCTGCCCCCTCTGTTAAGAGATGTAGGGTGTCAGTTCTGAATGTCTGCCATAGTATGGATGTATTTTTAGGTATTGGACTTGCTGAATTGTGTTCTGCCTTTGTCTGGTGTTGACTTTTCTTAAAGAAGAGCTGAGGAAGCAGTTGTAGACTGAGACTTCAGCCTGGTACTGATGCTAACCTATGCTGCAATGTTTTTGGAATATCGGACTTAAATCTAGGACTGAGATTTAGCTTCAGTCACCTTGAAGAGCCTTGTACGATGCTGTTATGAGCTTTTCATTGAAATGAAATAAAATAGAATAGAAAAATATTGTACTCTTGTGCAACTGACATTGTGCTGAACTGCATCAGTCTTAGTTATCAGAAGGGATAATTTTGTCAGAAATTGGTATTTTCACATGCTTCAATAGGCTGGGACTGTAGGTTGACTAGCACAGGGAAGGCTTAATAACAGTAAGTAATTGGTCCGATCCATATTCTGATGGCTCATACTAAGAAAGGAAGACGGAAAAATAAGTATATTGTTCCTTGAGCTAATGTAACCCTGAACAAGGGCAGCAACTTTTAATGAAGGAGCAGTTAAATTGGGAGGCAAGCTTGCAAACATCTATGCTTACAGACATAGGAAAACAGCACAGCCAGAGTAGCACTCACTTTTTGTGGGTTTATTTTTTGTGGGATTTTTTTTTTTTTTTTTTTCCCCTTAAAGCAGTAACTTATCCTGTTTTCTGTTATCTTATAAAAACAAGATTCCTGTGAGAACTGAATGGCACAAATGTTCATGTCTGGGTTTTGGCCGTGAGGATGATGTTACTTTCTGTTCACTTAGAGTACGATTTTCCTAATAGAATAAGGTAGGATACTAATAATATTGAAGGATAAGACTTGTTAGCCAAAACACGAATTTTGTTTCTGCTTTCTCTGTTCTGGGGTTGAGAAAACAAACTTTAAAGAATTTTTCTCAAGGGAATCACTGTAAAATACAGGATAAAGCAGGGGATTGTCTTTCATTTTGTCCCCATTCTGATGCTGCCTAGAGAAAGTTAGAGGATAGCTGCTGGAAAAAAACATTTTCCTGTCTGCTGCTGTCTTTGGGAACTATTTTTAATTCTGGTGGTCACTGAAGTTATTTTAAAATATGTCACGTTCCTTACTTGCCACGTGTTGTTGAGCTATGCCCTTTATTACAAGGGTTGGTTTTCTGATGGCTACATTTAAGCCTTTGACCATGTCTAAGATGCAAGTAAAATACAGTTAAACCAACAACAGATGCTGCTTGTTACTGAGCTGTATTTTGGCAAGCTTTGAAACAGTTTGCTGCATCTAGTGTGGAAGATGGGTCATCCTTGTTTTCATCCCTGATTTCAAATTATATGTAGGAGGAGGATTCCACAACTTCATGATACTCTGAGAAAGCAGAGAAAATTTTGTTGCTAGGAAACTATGGAGGACCTATACGGTACTGTCTTTCCAGAATGTTTTACAGTTAGTGTCAGTTATTTCATTAACTTTTCTAATCCTATTCTTTATGCAAATATCCACATTTTTTCCTATAGTCATGATGTTTGTACACTTATGTGTACTAGAAAATACGTTATTTCTGTGTTTATTTCTATATCGCTTTCTTCCATTCTTCAACACGGACAAAACAACCCACCAAACATTTCAGATTATGTTGTGTTTTGAAGGCTAATGTTTAGTCACATGATAATGTTGCCTAAACATCCTGAATTATTGGGATATGATAGATAATGCTTTCCCACAAAAGACAATTGCTGAGATCCACAGAATTACACGTCTTACGTAGAAAGTTAACATTTTTCAAATGGGATATTATCAGGAAAAGTCTTAAAGCATATTGTGTTTTGCAGCTGACTGGGACTGGTTGCACCTTTAGGCTGGATGCTGTGACTCCCATTTTACAGCCATAAGATGCATCTGCACCTTGAAAAGGTGACTGTGGATGCTGTGGATTTCAGTGCAGGAGTGATGCACCTGTGACTGAAATAGTGATGCAACAGCTGAGATCAGTCTTGGTACAGAGCTTCTGCGAAGAACTGTAGCACCCATTGGACTAAAGGGAATCATAATCTCCGAGAGGCCATCATAGAGCCAGAAAACAATTTTTTGTGGAGCAGTTCACTAACATCCACAGGCTTTGCTCCAATAGCAGCATGTTAATATACTGGTTTGTGGTTTCTGTAGAGCTTGATGTGATTTTTAGAAGAGTATGGAAACATCATCTTCATCTGACAGCGTGTGGGCATTACTTCATGACCGTTTCTAAGAGCATGGCAAAAGGCACTCTGCTACCCACCTATCTATAAATAACTAAATATCATCAACCCAGACATAAAATTGCATTTTATGGGTAGTCTTAGGAACATGCAACATAAGCAATTAGATTATGTGTAGTCCTACAACAGCACCACTAAAGAGAATGAAATTACTTAGAAACTTGATGTCCAGACCACTTTCAGGTGAATTATTTCTTTTATACACTCAGGGGGACTTGGAGTAGCTATAATACAATATATGAATGACGAATTAACTTGGACAATATGAATTTGACTGTAGCTAGGTAGATCTAGAGCGTTTACTTTTGTATGACTAGATTTTTGGATTGTATATCTTGGGTCCTCTCTGTAGCTAAGGTAGCTGGAAGGGCTAGTGAATATCTATAACGGCCATTTTTAATACTGTTGGATTTGTGAAGGAAACACAAAATTTAAAGGACACTGATAACTTTCCATATTCTTTTCAGTGAGCTCTGCAGGCGGGTTGGACTAGATGATCTCCAGAGGTCCCTTCCAACCCCGACCATTCTGTGATTGTGTTCTGCAGGAGTGGGGAGGAAGATACTATCTGGTTGAGAAGGATTTTAAGGTTTGGGACTGGGGAAAAAAGAGAACAAACAACTTTCAGTCATAACCTACTTTTTAGTACTTTCCTCTTGGATCCAGAGAAACAAAGGTTCTTGGTCCTCATTTGCTTGATTGAAAATTAAGACTTGAACCTTTCTATTTATCTTACATCATATGACGTGTCTATGAGTTGTTCTAGTTCATTGCATGTATTCAAAGTGAATATTTCTAGCAAGAGAGGTTCAAGCTGGGCTACAGATGTAAATCAGTTGTTCTTTTGATAAATAATACTGAGACTATCTTCCTTTAACATTGGTGAGATCAGCACTGTGGGACGTGTCTGCCTAATAATGTCTACTCAATGTTTTTGTATAAATTCTATTTCCAGCATATACAAGAGAAGAGTAATGATGAGAAGCGAAAAAATATAGCAGGTACAGCATACCAAAGGGCTAAGAAGGAAAAACGCTTATTAACACACCTGGTATAGTGTAATTTGGAATAAAAACACTTGGGTGCAATGCTTTTTGTGGAAAGTGCTTAATGCCATAGTGCTGGTATGCTGATATAGAAATACCTATGGCTGGCAAGTCAGAGAGCAGATGTGCTTCTGTCCTTGAAGGTACAGATTTCAGAATTATGAGGAAAAATGTTGGAAGAACAGGAATATTGCACTAATGTGTCTTTGTTTTTTGCTTTTTTAAGAAGACAAGCTCAGGCTGTCTGTCTTTGCCTGAATAACTTTTAATACAACTAGCCGGTTTCAAAAAGTCAGAAGAGGAAAGCGTGCCTCAAAAATGATACCGTTTCTACAAACTGTGAAAATTGGGTCTCTCTCCTTCACTCAGCGACCAAACTGGTGTCCCTCCTAAAGACAAAGCAGGGAAAACTCATCTGTTGTTTGTTTGGTGGCAACTGCCTGGACAGTGATTATGCACTCAGATTTAGTTACGTGCTGTCACTTTATTGGTAGGACTTTTAAAAGGTAAATTGTGGTGTGGGGAAGAAAATAGGAGTGACTTAAGTGCTGAAGGATCCACATCTATAGGAAAAGGGAGTATGTTAATTTCTGTGCACGTGGAACAGCATATTTGAAAGTGGAATTACAGTTGTACTAGTGCAGCAAATTACTGTTGTGACTCACTGTGACCCATCCCAATTTTATTTGGAACAAGAGGCAGTTGTTTGAAAAAAATAAAATAAAATTTATATACCAGAAGAAAACCGTAATGATGAAAATTGTAATGAGATAAAATAGTCGAATATGCTTCGATCATTAAACTGGAGTGTCAGGCAGATGAAAAGAGTACAAAATGCAGACAATCTAAAAATTGTGGTGAGTGTGACTAAGTAAAATGTCTGATCTTTGAGATTATTGATTTTTAATGTAGGTTTAATGTTAGAAAGTCAAGTTATAAAGTAGTACAAGACACCTGGGGCTCCTCAACTCTGTAGAAGGGCCTGTTGTCAGCTGGTATATGAAATTAATGACATGAGGATCAGGAGAAAGGAGGCTGGTCAGATTTTTTCTAGGCAATGTAGTATTAATTTAGCTGAAGCTTGAACTAGTGCAGATATCACAAAAGATGAGAATATTACATGAATAGGCATATTCTGTGGCATATTTACCTAATAGCAATTGTTGGTATACTGTCAAGCCTTGCTATGTAAGATTTAAAAAGCCAAGCAGAAACTACTTGGAATTTTTTGAGGATTGTTTTTTTCTATATATTGTAAAAAATAGTAGTATTCATAAATTGTAGTGAGAAATGATGATAAGGTCATTTCTTAAAGAAAAACTAATTCTGAAAGTGTAGAAGACATTGAAAGATGAATATAAATTCTATGCTGTAATGTGGATTGAATATGAAAAAAAGACATTTTTATCAAACTGTAGCAAACCTTTAGAGCCTTTCAGCATACAGTGAATCACTTTATGGGTGAAATCCTGGTATCTAAAGTCAGTGGAAATTTTGAGAGTTCAGTAAGGCCTCCATTTAATTTCAGAGATGTAGAAGTGACCCGAAGATGACTTCATGTTGTCCAAGTAAGACAACTGAAGTCCTTTTCCTCACACTTCATGAATTATTCTGTGAGAGCGCTAGGAGAGATGATCTCTCAGTTTTCATGAATCTGATCAGCTGAGATAAGAAGGAATGATCTGCTGGGTCACATTATCACATTGTCATCTAGGTCAGTGGTGGTGAAGTGATAAAGAAGGTCTCAAAACAAGACTTGCTGGGAGTTTACTTGATATCAAGTCTGCTTCGAGTATAGAACTTTATTGCAAAGCTCTCAGTCTGAGAGAAACACTGCACTCTCTTGCATTGGCCCTTTTGCAGTTATCATCTGCATCTGGTTTATGAATACTGGAGGGGCAGGCAGATTGAGTTGCCTGCATGTGGAATTTACTGGACTACACTCCCGGTGCATGTTGCACAATGGTGTAGCTGGTAGGACAGGACACTGAGTCAAGCTCAACTCATCTGCATGTTTCTATGGCAGAGTACATCCTAGGGAATATTTGGTTAAAACTCAATGAATTCTCACAGCATCAGTAGGTGAGACCACTCTTGGGAGGCAGGTATTAGACTAGGACAAGTATTGTGAGACTGGTATTTGCTTATAAAAGTAGAAGAATAACATCAGCTGTATTCACCACATACTTGGACAGAGAAATCTTGACTGCTGAATCTTTCTTGGGGAATTGTCTTCTCCTAGTGATGTCTGTGTGGGATGGGGAAAGAAGAGAAATGTTTGTTTCTCTGCTGCTTGCAAGTGTTTGTATGAGGGAAGTGAAGAGATGATGATTACTGTTTCTGCTACTTCAAGAAAAAGAAATGCTAATGTGCTTCCTGAAGGGAAGGAAAAATACCCTTAATTTCTGGCTTTCATCCCTACTCTATGCCAAAGACCTAGAATAGAGAGTGGGACTTCAGGACAGAGCTGCAGTGGGGAAGCTTAACACTGATATGCTTGAAGTCTCAAATTGCTTTCATTGCACAATGGGCTCCTCTTACTCTTCCACTGCTTTATTTGTGAAAGATGTACAGAGAGAAGGACCGGGAAAAAAAAACCCACCAAGATTATAAAATGCATAATACGGTGGTGCTGCATTTAGCTAGTCTAATGTTTATGGCTGCTAATAAGTCTGAACAGGCTGTAACAGGAAAAGTACTTAGGATCGCAGGATAATTCAGGTTGGAAGACGTTTCAGGAGGTTAACCAGGCAAACCTCCTGCTCAAAGCAGAACTCTGCCAAAGGTTTGTTAAGGACAGAGGATATAACATTTGTCAATGGGGCATGCTCTCTCTTGGTTTGTTATGCACCTGTAAAGTAAATAATAATTAAAAATTAGACCAGAAATTGTAGGCAGGGAAGAATCTGATCCGTTATCTGCAAGGCAATTTAGAGTCAATGATGACAACCCAGCCATTACTATAACTGTTTCTACTAAGCATCTTGTCAGATTAAAATTACAATGTCTAATGGATTTGAAAAGAATGCCAAGTAAAGATCCAGTCACAGGAGGAGGCTGAGCAGTTCCCATTTTCAAGCAAGCAGGTAGAAGTGGGGGCTCAGCATCTCACAGGAAGCACCGAGTAGCACAAAGGGATTGGACTCTGACAGGAGAACTGAGTGCTGATGTGATGGATGCTAGTGTGGGATGATGTAGCATGTGGAGCAAAACCTGAAGAGGAGACAGCCCTATGTGTTTCAGACAGAATCCAAGCCCTCTTTCTCTGTGCATGGCTAAGAAGCCCAGTTCATCACTAAGAACAAAAGTAAACCAACAGATTTCGGATAGTATCCATGGGTTGGTTATATAACAACACTTTCAGCTCTGTATCAACAGTTACCATGAGTAGCAGCTGAGTCACTCCAGAGATTCATCATGGATATCACAAGCCCAAGGGCAGATCAGCTGCTGCAGCAGGTGTTGTAATGGAAGAATTTGAAGAATGATGGAAAGCCATCACAAAGGCCATGAACTGAAATGCTGTAGGAGAACAAAAGGGTACTAAAGTAACCATGCTATTTCATTAGATACAAAAATGAGATAAGGTTCCCACCATTTTGAAGGACAATGAACAGTGACTGTACCCCATAATTAATGGGAAATCATACACAACAATCACCAGTCCTATTAATGAGACCACATGTCCCTAAACAGACTGTTCAGAGCTTTGTTAAAGTCAACCAAGTACTGTGAAGTTCTAACAGTGTACTGAGAATTTCAAGAGGAGGATCTAAAGTAGTTAGTAGAGGATGTCATTCTGGAGATAAAAATACCGTGTCTGTGGTAAAACTGGGCCTGGCTACTCATGTTTTTACTGAAGGACAGTATTCTTTGTTCTAAGGAGTTCTAGGAGTTTAAGAGTTCTAATGAGCAGCGTTTAATACCGTGAAGGAGGAATGGAGCCTGTGGTGTTGCTGTCACCTCCTCACAGCATCTTACAGTAGGAATGAGGACTGATTCAAATATTCGCAGTTGAGGCACCATTGCAATCAAATTTTGCTGTGAACTACTGGAACTGTTAGGAGAGATGATCCTCAGTTAACTGATTATGTAACTTTTAAACTTTTCCAAGTTAATGATAGATTTAAAAGGTAGAAATGGAAATAAATATAAGAAGTACAAGAACGTATACAGTTAGCACTACAGAGTGTCCCACTGAACACTAGCCAAACCTACTTTGGAATAACAGGTTCAATTTCAGAAATGGACTTTTGTTTAAAGTGTGATGCTCTTGATGTTGGAAGGTACTATATGAAAAGGCAACCTTACAAAGCATTGGGCAAATCATCTGTGAGTTGGATTTAAGCAGTCCATTTGTTGTATCCCTCTCACAAGCTATGATAAAATGAATCCTGAAATACCTTATGTAGTGACTCATCTGATATTAAGATGTGTCAGTGTTCATAAACAATGCTGTTCATCTTCTGTGTGTATGTGCATGTGTAAGAGATGTAGGTGGAAGCTGGAGTTTTGGTTGTGATGACTCAGTCTTTATTCACTGTTTCTCTTATTTCTGATTTATGAAGAAATTATCTTCTTTCCTGTGCACTTAGATAGGTGAAGTTCCAGGGTTCAGAGAGGAATGTAATATGTTTGTTTCCTGGAACAATCCTTAGATTTTTATGTCTCAGATATTTGACTGTTAAAAATTCAACCTCCCGTCACAGGCAGTGATCTGTGGTTTTGACCCTCATTTCTTCGCTCCTTTTCTTGGTAATCTACTCAAGTTAATGGGGAAATTTTACCTGCTCTCTTCTTTGTCAGGTCTAACATGCTATTATTGAAGTGCTTTTGTAGGTAAAGCTTATTAAGAAAAATATGCCTTTTCTGAAGTTCATATTCTCAAAGTAAGTATTCTCATTTTGTTATCTTGCAAGACTATTTGACAAGCCAGTGGCCAATTAGGATACAATGCAGAATGTTTATGCAAAAAAATTATAGGGAAAAGAACAAATAGTTTTGACAGTGGTTTAGGTCTTGATTAATAAATAGATGAAAAAGTCTATTCAACTTTCCAGCATGTTTTTTTCTTACTAGGATTTGTATCATTATAAATTTTAGATTCTATTATTTGTATACTCTATCAGTGGATAAAATCTCCGCGAATAAAGTATGAAAACAGTGACTTGTCCTGTAATAGGGCTAAGTTCAGACTGGAGAGGTCCCATTTAAATTTTGTACTAGTGACTTGCAAGCCATATATACTAAGTGTAGCCAGCAGATGGAGGGCTGTTACTAGCTGCTTAAAATTATACTTGTCTGGCTATCCATGGCAGGCACATTACATGCTGCCTGAAAGCTGTTGTAGTTTTGATGCTTCATATTTCTTCCAAATTAAGAACCAAAAGATGGACCCTATTATAATTATTTGAAATACCTTTTCTTCACGATGATGTATAGCTCCATTTGTGACTTTTGAACCTTTGTGGATGGTGATGGCACTTAGAAACCAGGTGGTCGCTGCAAAGCCAGGACGTATACATACATATGTATATATGCGAGACTAGGGGAGGATGACTGCATTTCTTCTTAACATCATGAAAGCACAAAGGTTGATAATAGAAATGTACCTGCCAGTCTTGATACACTGCAATGGTCCACGGGCTTTTCTGTTTCCTTTTTTTGGTAAATGTTGACTGGTGTAATTCACCGTACTAAACCAGATCTCCTTATACAGCGTATCAGGATATGGCTCGGTAACAGAGTTAAGCTGACCTCATGTCACTTGGAAAGAACAGGCCTGTTTCTCCTCTCCTCTCCCTCTCTGTAAATGCCAGCACTATACTTTTGCCGTTATTGTCACAATGCTGTCCAACTGCCCTCTCCTCCCAAGAGCCAGTAAAGAGAGATAAACTGGCAGAAAAACAGCTTGTCAAAGTGAAACTGAATAGATTTCTACTGATCCAGTTCCTTGAAAAATTTAACATGAAATTACACAAGTGTCAATGAGAAAGGAGCACCCATTTGTGATCAGGGTAAGGAAAAGGAAAGCAGGACAGCCTGTTTGACTTTTCTGTGTGCATAAAAGGTGCCATCGGTATAGCTTTGAATTAATGACAGGTTTCGAGGTTGCAGGAACAACATAAGTACGTCAATGTACACCAGTAGTTGCAGTTCTCCCATAATGAAGGGTAACTGTTAACTGCAGATATTGTTCTGGAACTTCTCAAGAACTTTGTTACACCTCGTCAAATGGACACAATACTTCTTGATATGGTAATCCCTTCTTTTAAGGCATGCTCAAACTGTGACTTTCTCTTATGTCTTTTATGTTGTTACCTGCTTACTCCTTGAATGGCTAAAGCAACTTCATATGAAAACATGTGGAAACTGTGGCAGCCTAAGCAATGACAATAGCAGAGAGGAAAGAGGTGGTTGTGCCAAGTGTCATTGGCATTTGACTCGACCAAGGCTGCTATTTTCTTTGCTGATTTCCACTTTGTTCTGACCCCTTGTACTTCAGGGAATAGGGGCAGCAGCAACAGAAGCAAGCTGTATGGAATCCCCCCCCAAGTTTTCCCCTTCTCTCCTACACAGTGGATCTGCTGGACCATCTCCCTCTGTTTCTTCTTAGCTGGTCAGCGAACCCGGCATGACTTTTTCCCCACTCCCTGTAGATTCTGTTCTCTCTTTGTTCCTCGCTAAAAGCTCACTCCTGGGAGGCACTGAGAGTCAGCAGTGAAATGCTAAACAAGCACATTTCCTACTGATATTTAGGAGAAATGATTGCTCGGAATCAGTTAAGAGAGTTAGCGTCTAGAGACACAAGGTATCATGACTTGTAAAAAGGACACACCAACAATGGTTGCTCAGTTTGAGCCATGTTTTTCATAGCCTTGTAATGATGTCCTAATGAATATTTATCATTATTTGTGGGACCCTATTTTCAGCAGTTGTGTATTATAGTAACAGCTGACAAAATGTTCATTTTGGTTTGTAATGAAATTGTCTCTGTTTTAGCTGTTTATTATGATGGGGATGTCACTCCCATACCATTGTGTCTGCCATTGTAACACAGCTGGATTATTGGCAGGCCAGCAAGTTTAAAGGCATATCTATTAGTTTGTTTCTTGTCTGGCTGAGCATCTCTGAGTGGAAATGTTAACTCTTTGCACTGTGCTTTTATCTTGTAGCAGAGGTGAATGAAGTCCAGTCATGTTTGACAGGTGTTGTTTGTTTGGTTTTTTTTTTAGCATAAGAGATATCTTCCAAACCTTTCCAAGCTTTTGCTTGTAGTAGCAGTCACTAAAATAAAACTCCTTCAGTAAGAAGCAATACAAGAATGTTCACTGATAAAGGAAATTGAAATGAATTAGATTTTTATCAACTTTAAATCAGTTAGAATAAACTATAATCCAAGTGTTGCAGTAAGGAATACTTGTTAGGTATGTGCCACAAGAAAGCTGTGTGTGCTGTTTGGCAAAGTGTAATTAAGTAATACTTTATTTTGAATGATACCAAGGCTTTGACTCATGTGTCAAGCTGTGCTTCACCCTTCCTGTATCCATGCTACAGTGGACTGATCAACGCAGAGATGTTTGATGGAGACCATTAGCACTCATTCTGTACATACATGGTTCAAAGTTCTCAGTTGTCTTGTATTTGTACTTTAGCCCCAGGCAGTGTATTAATTCAGTGAACTTATAAGGCCTAGAATACATTCCCCAGCTTTATACTTGTTAAAAAAAATGTATTTGAATCAAATAAAAACTTTAAACTTCTTTTGTTCGTAACATTCTATGTTATAAACTTTCTATGCTTTCTTTCAATCATATCAGACTTTAGAAAAAAAACAACCAACCAACTAATTTTGGATAAATCTCCCTTACATCAAAAGTGTTCGCGGAGAGTTTTTGTTAGTAATAGTTATTGTACTTTAAAGCCATACCCACTTTAAGCCAACATACTGTATTGGCTTTGCTGCCACATTTTTATCATATCTCACATAATAGTATAAAAGTAAGTTTTTATCTTTAGGGGAACTGCTAATAGTGGCTTGAGGCTTTACAACACATAAAACAAGGCCTGACTCCTCTGCCAAAGAGTTGGCAATCTAATTCAGTGCGATATTGGCCAAATCTGCTCTCAGTTTTCTGAAGAAAAAAAAAAAAAGAAACCCTAACTTTTTAAATGTAATGATGTCTTTTCTCCTGCAGTTACTCATTCTTTTTGCCTGAATATAAGACAAGGCTTCATCAGAAAGTAAAATCTGAAATAATATCACTTGCCTTATTCCTCAGAGTAACGCTTGGAGATGGGAAATGTTTTGTTGCCTGATACTAAATTTGTTTTAACAAGCACCGCTACTCGTTTTTGGTGCCAACCCAAAGTTCTGTTGGTGCCTAAGTTGGAGTAAGCAGCAATAGTTTGGCACAACCACTTGAAGCGTTTATCGAGTTTCCTTTAGAAACCACAATTCTGGTAAAAACAGCAGTGGGAACTTCTGGTGGAGCTGCTCCTGGAATTCAGGACTTGTTTGAAATATTGGTCCAGCAGAAAGGTGGGGAGGTTGCGATCTGCTCTAGGTCCAAAAAGCAGTTAAGAACTTTCTACCTTCTTGCTGATGACTGTTGAAGTTCAGAGACAAAAAGAAACTTGTAAACAGCGGTGACATACTGAGGGAGAAATAAGCTCTGGGCAGCAGTGGGGGTGGGGGGCGAGTAGGGTAGTTGGGCAACTTTAACTGGAGCCTTAAGATTGCTCCTGTCAGGAGACCTGATGAGGGGTGACCGTCTGTAGCAGCTCAGCTGACTCGGGCGTCATGTGTACCTGTAGCACTGTGCTCTGCCTGCCCCTCAGCAAGGATCCCAATCATTCAGCAGACGACAAAAGTAGGGTAATGAGCTAAATCTGGCACTAGAGACTGGGGCGCTGTAGAAGTGGTATATTGGGAGCAACCAGGGGATTCAGCTGTAGCATGAGCAACCGAGGAAGGTTGCTCAATCAACGATGATTGTGGGAATGTGCATGGTGGTACAGTGAGGAGAGAGATCAGGTTTGGAGCTAGAAAGCCGGCTGGAGAGCAGGTTCCCTACTGTGTGGGACAGCATGACACGTTTCATGGTTTTAATGTAGAGTTTATCTTGTTTCAGTTCTGAAACATAGGATCACATTTGTATTTGTGACCTCCTTATTATTAGGCCAACACAGTAATCTAGAGCCTGATTCCTGATTGCTGTAACACGGACAGTGCAGACCGAGGTACGTTTTTGCATGTACATTCGTTCTTTCATTCATAAGCAAGTTGACACAGAGGATGTGTATTTAAGGAATCCAAAGAAAGATGTTTTGGAAGCTGGGACCTTTATTTTCTTTCCTGCCCTGGTGTATTGAGCTAATGGCTTTAGCGAAGCATTGGTAATAAACCCTGCACCTATTTAATCTGGCACACAGCATTGAGATTCGGCTACCAATGGCATTCTTTTAGATCTCACTGGTGAAAGGTATTTGCAATCTTACATTGATATTTAGGAATCTGATCAAAATGTTTTGGCATTGTTTCCCTGACTTAAGTTTTAGCACAATCCACGTTAGTCTGGAAACCTTTTTACACTGTCATTTTTTTAAACTATGAAACCAAAGAGCATGGAAATGCTCATTAGAGTAGAGACTTCAATCTAAGCTTCTGGCAACAGAAAGAACAGCCTTAAACCAGTCTTACTTTGGGGATTACTGTCTCCCTTTTCTCAAGTAATGCTGCTGTTCTGAGGATGCTTGGTTTAGGCAAATTACATTTTCAGTTAAAAAGATACTTTATTAGAAATTGACAACCAGCTCTAACTTAATGATGTATGGTGGATTAAACCGTAAGGTTGTCTTTGCAGTGTTAATTTTGAAGCTTCAGACAAAAGCTGGTTTGGGTTCAGCCTCAATTATATAAGCTGAAATTAGTTGAAATGTGAGTGGAAAAGGGATCTGGATAATTGGTTCCACCTTTGGCCAATCTCCCTTCCACTTAAAATTGAGAACAAATAGGGCTGATTTTGCTGTGGAAATGTGCACTGCAGTTGGGTTTTGGCTCTTAAAAAAGAACCTGGAATGATTTGGAGCTGGATCCCATTTGTTGTCCACAATTTCCAAGGACTTAGCAGGGGAGAAGTGTCTCTTATTTGTTCTGTATAACACAGACGATTAAGTACCTAAGTTTGTCATTGCAGTGCATATAGCACTACATCTGGTTTCTTCTTACATCCTCAATTTAGAAATAGAAATTCAGCTGTTACCATAATGAAAGGAGAGAGCTGTGCTGGCATTTTAATTTTTAAAAAGCACGTTCTAGAATACTTAAGTTAAAACACGAACATGCTTTCAAAATGATTGTCCATGTTCCTGTAAGAGTACGTAGAAAGTGTTAATAATATAACACGGCACACAAGAACAGATGTCCCATGGCAAAGTTTAAATAAAATTGGAAAAAATTAACACTCAGTTTGCTAATGTGCAGCAATGGAAACTTTGTTCTACATATGGGGGCTCAAGCTTGGACGCCTACATGTCCTCCCCCTCATTATTGAACAAAGAGGAAAATAGGAACACAATAAAAATAGAAACTGATAAAAAAAGCTCAATCAATGTGTTCATTTTTATCCTGTAGCAGAGTTTCATTTGCTGATCCGTTTTCTTTGCATAATTGCTGATGAATTGAGCCCACCTTTAATCTCTGAAGCACAACTCCTAATTGCATAAATGCAATATATAAAGGCATGCAACATAATCCCAGTTCCAGAATTTTGTTACTTTGATCTTTCCCTGAGCCATTATCTCATTAATTATTTATCTCTGTGGAACTGTTTGAACTCAACAAAACTTGGAAAATTAGGAAATTTAGATAAATAATTTCAGGTTTGGCCTGTGCTGTTTCAAGTAGAGATGAGAAAAATCAGTATCAGATTTAATAAAGTCCACTGTAGCTGGTTCCTGAAAAATTGTGCGCAGTTTTTCACATGGTAGCTTTGTAAATTTACAGTTCTGCCTTCCCTGGTTCAGAAATAAATTTATTTACATATTTAGTATCCAAATATCTTCTTTATTTGATACTGAACTGTCTCAGGTCAGCAATATCCCAGCACAGTGCTTAAGAGGAAGTGCCACAATAAGCTCTTTTTAATGTGTAAATCTTTGCTAACTGGTTGGGGTTTTCCTGTTGTGTTATTCTGAAGAGACAATGAGCCAATGACCGCTTGCAGGTGAGGGTTGTCTTTGAAATGCAGGAAAACTCTCTCACAGAAATGTTATTCTTTGATGTGAATGAACCAAATATATATTGCTAAGTTATTCCCAACTGAGCAATTATTTTGCTTCCCAGTAAGGACTGACAGTTGAATTATTATTTTTGGCTTCTTTATCAAAGTGATTGTTGAATATCAGTCCTTTTTAGGTCTTGAAGAGTCAAGGAAGGGTGACTAATTTTGCTTATCAGAATAAACTCATTTACCTATAACGATCCAGGATATTGGAATTTTGCAGCTTGATCTTCACTTTATGGATTGCCTAAGTTAGTCTGAGAAGTTGGCGTTTCTACTATGTTTGATAGGTTGGAAAATGCTGTGGTAACTGTGTTGTGATGACTGACCAGTAAAAAGAAATTATTATAGGTAGATTATTCAGAATGCAATTTAAAGCTTTTTCTTCCTCTTTTTTTTTTTTTTTAATTGATTTTAGAAAGATATTGTTCTTTTAACAAGGTTTGTTGGAATCTTACCCCTTCAGTCTCTCAAAAATGATGATTCTTTTCGTGACTGCCAAGCATTAGCTATTGTTCTTTCTCATCCAGAAAACAATGGATCAATTTAATCAATCAATTTAATCCTATCTCTGTGCTCCTCCATTTCTAATAAAAGTTAATTATCAAAAATGCAATACTCCTTTTATAGCAGTTGCATTAATTAGACTTTCTCCTGGATATAATCACTATGAGCACTTCAGTGCTTTCAGTTTGATAATTCATTACATTCAAGCAGAGATTGTGGAGCTATGTTAGCATCATTATGTATATTTTACCTTGTCACAAAGAAATTTCAGATTTTACCATTTCAGCACTTTTGAACATCTGCCTGAAAAAAAAGAGAAAGTTTGACACATTGAGTTTTTGGATTATCTGGTCTTCGTTTGTCCAGGGACTATCTAAAAATTTCCGTTTGAATGTCTGGTTGTAAAAAATAGAATCAAGTCCCTCCTTTTAGTATGCCCAAGTGTTGGGAAAGCACTGTTGAATAGGGCTTGGGAAAGGACAGATTCAGGCTACCTAAAAGATAGACATTGCAGCACTGACTTCTGTATCTTTCTATCCCCATGTGATTTACACCCTGAGTCTTTGAGGGACAGTGGTACTTTTGCCCATCAGGAAGTAGTATCTGTGATATCACTATCTTCCGTACTTTCTACCATATGTCCAAAATAGTAATTACTAATGAAATTGTGTGATTCCGTCCCAGTTCAGAACCATGGACAAAGCATGCTCACGCCTCCCTCCCAAATACCTTGTTGATATTAACGTAAAGAATAGGCAGTTAAGTTCAGAGATTTTTCACCCAGTAATTTAGGGAAGTGAATCCCAAGTCTAGAACACACCCCTAACGTATAATTCATTCTCATGTTTTAAGTCCTATTCATTATTATTTTGTACTGATTTTATAGATTAATTTATAAGAAGAGGATTTGAATATGAATGTGTATTAGCCAAGGACCTGGACAAGGAAAAGTCTCCTCTTTTTACTTCTAGAAGAACTTCTACTGAAATATTAGTCTGCTCAGTGTATCATAGGCAAATGTCATTTGCACTGAATACGGCTGCACTGTTTTGCCATTTATGGAGTACTGGAAATACAGCAGGCAGCTAAGTATTTATTGATCCACTGTCTAATCATTAGAGACAACCTTAACATAAGCACAGAATGGCTTAAAGCGTAATACGATTGTCAGCTTGTTTATTTCTGGAAAAAAAATAGTGCTGAAGCATTATGGAGCAGTATATATATATATATATGGAGTATTGGGAAGAAAAAAGATGTAGTTTTTAACATGTGATAATATGTACACTTTTAAACTGTGATAATGTGTACACTTGATATTGGTCTATAGGGAAACAATAGAAAAGAAAGATAAATTAGCCTGTAAGCCTTCACAGCTGCGAGAGTTTTGGATGTTTACGGTGTCCTGTTTTCCTAGAATAACTAGAACATGCCTAAAAAATAAAGATCTTCTGTATCATTTGGTAATATAGTATAGGGGATTTGAAAGAAGCATTAAAAAACCCCAAAACATTAAACTCCCAGTAAAAATTCAATACTATTTCAATGAAACTGCACTGGACTAATGGTTCAATTCCTCATGACCAGTAAAACTTGATGAACTTACCTAAAGTATGTTTTAGTGTTTGTCACTTCTGAAAAAAATACAATGTGTAGTAATTTATGACAGAAGGTTTATGTGCCCCATTATGGAAACTCTCTTTGACTTTAGGGCAAAATACTTCTATATTACAACAGAAATACATTGACACAGGTAGCAAAGAGAGAGAGAACCTATTGCTGGCTATCTACCTCTTTCAGCACATTTTCTGTAGTCTAATCAATCAGTTTTATCTATTTTACTGGTCTCGTCTACTGGACTGTATAGAATTTTACATCTGGTTTGAGTGAACCACACCTGAGAATTATGTGAAATATCACTTATTACTGACTGCTGTGAAGGGACAAGTATCTGAGGTTTGACGTGAGACACTAAATTTTTGAACTGTCAAAAATCAGCAGCTTTGATGAAAAACAAGGGGAAGGAGTAGAGTCCATGAAAACTTCTCATCAAGAGACAGAATAGGACCAGGCAATCAGGAGAGAAGAGATTTTTAATTTATTTTTTTTTAGACTTTGTTCCAATAGGACTCATAAGGGATGTCTTTAATAATTTTCATAAAAGAACCTTTCATGATTTCTGTGGTGATATAATGGCTCTGAGTGCCATATGACTTTGAGATCTGTACAATATGTCCTGCATAATAGTTTTAAGAACTACAGTGTCTGAGACATCTAAGTAGCAAAAGGGAGAACTTCAGTAAGAGGGGAAAGAGAACACTCCAAAAAATTTCCTAGTACTGCTGAAAACCAGCTGTTGTCTGTCGGCTGCTAGCTGACTTGAACAAAGCAAAATAATACGTTATGTCCCAGCTATAGATCCTCAGGTTTCTGTGTGTCAACAGTATGTGTTAAATAGGAGAAGATCCTGATTTCTGAGACAGTAGGTAGGGAAGACAGAGGGATGCACACCTTTATGAAAAAAGGCAAGGACATCCTTATAAGACTTTTTGATAGCAAAAAATATAAGTTACTGCTGATTGGTTCCATCATAGTGGACAGCTGAAGAATCAATCTCATTTGATTAAGGTAGTATATCTGTTCTGGTTTTTATCATTGACAAGCACAGTAAAGCTCTTAAAAATTAGAATAAATCCATACTATTTCCAAAGCGTATTATTAAAGCTTTATTGATGTGACATCGGGATGGCTTGTGAGGAGGGCCTGTGTGTCCTAGTGATCCAGAGAGCAATGCCTGATCATGTTATAATTCTTTAGTAAGGGCTACCTTAGACAGGTCGACAACTAGAGAGGAAGTGAAAATTAAACTGCTGGTTGTCAAAACTAACAGCCCAGCAACAGGAGAGCAACCCGTTCCTGGAACGAACTATGCTATGATATCTGCTCCTGCAAGCAACACGGTAGTCCTAGTGGAACCTTGTTCAGGCTTTTTAAGCAGCGTTTGGCAGTGCAGTAAAGGTCTGCAATCTGATATCATTCCATTGTTCCTTCACCCTGTCACTCATCAGTTGTCTTATTTTTATAAAACATACAGAGCTTGAGCTAAAGTGCGCAAAAGGAAAAGTTTCTTGTGCCTTTGGTGACTGTCGTGCAACCTGTGTTGTGAACAGTATTTGATTATTAAGAACAAGAATTATTAGAGATAAATTTTATGATCTCTAGTTGTTCTAGTAAAGACATTTTCTGGTAGGCTTTTGCTTCAGGAATATGTTTCACATAACATTTTTTCTGTTTTCAGCTAAAGAGGGTAACTAGTGCTCTTCTCTTTGCTGTGAACATATTGTGCTCATGTAGGCATGGAGATGAAACATGTATTTGGATAAGAATTGTATAAACTGGTTACTTTTCCACGGAAATGTATTCCGTTTTGGTTTTGTAAAATGTAAGTGCAATTATTTTTTTCCTTAATGGCAAACATTTTGGAAAGCGGGAACATGACATACTGCTCTAATACTGAATAGCTTTCAGTTGTCATTTTTGGTGTGCATCATAATAGCGAAAGAGAAGAAAACATTGATATCTGCTGATGTTACTACACCTGATCTCTAGTTTGGAAAGTTTCTCAAAAACTTTAGGGGCTTTAATCCTATGGATTTATGCTAGACTGTAGTATTAGAACTATCTATATAAGTCTGAGTCTGGGTTCTACAAAGATAAGGATAAGAGTATCCTTTTCTAATGTTGTTTTGAAGCAACTGTTGCTACTGATCAGCCTGAAATCAGGATGCAGAGTGGCCGAAAGAAAGTAATGTAAAATGTGATTCTGAATATTAGCCAAAAAAAAAAAAAAGTTAAATGTATTTATCCTGTAATGGCATTACCAGGCTGACCAGATAAAATAAAATAATCAAAATATGTCATGTATTTCACAGTACCACACATTAGTGCTGGGGGAAATGAGCTTTGATGCAGAAAACCTTGCTGTGGTGTTTTATCACTTCCCTATTCCACAAAAAAAAAAAAATAAAAAAAAAAAAATCAGAAACATATGGGAGTCTAATAAAACTGAGTGTCAACAATCCTCTCACATCCATTCCAGATGGTTTAAGACTTTCCTTGGAACTGAGTGTCTCATTTAAAATTAGCTCCCTGTTTATTCTCAGTTAATAACAGTTGCAAAGGTGAAAAGAAGATTAATCTAGCAGAAAAGACATGAGAACAGCAAGATGTCTTTCTTGTAAAATAGTTAATATTGAAAGATACAATTCCGGTGTATGAGCAGAAGGATATGACTGCAAATAAGCAGTTTGATTTTACTACATGTATTCAAACATATGATGGCACACAAAGAAAATGAATGTTTCCTAGTAAGGAAAGGCTTGTTTTCTATTCAAAAGGAAGAAAAAAAAAAATTCCTTGACTGAAAAGAAAAATTCTGACTGGGAACTTTGTGTGATTTCCCATACTTTTTCCAGTTCTTGATGTCAAATAGACCTTTGTCTTTCACTCAGACCTTTATGAGCAGAGTTTGATAATCACACAGATTTTTTTATGTCATAACAGCTAATAACTGAAATTTAGGATGAAATAATTTAATTTAACATAGCAGGCAATACTAGACATTATGTACCAATAAAGAAATGCAAATTCATCTAACATTCCATCGTTACAGGCTAAAAAGGGATCCTACATGTGTGTTTCTGTGCACTGTGCCTGTGGTAAATATCGTGATCTAATTTTTTTTTCTTTTAAAATGAGTGTGACTTTTTCTTCAAAATCTATCTTAATACATGATTCAAAGTATGTTCTACTGGTGGTTAGATCTATGAGTTTGAGTATGTCTTGTCCATAGGCTAGTTGAACTTTTGCTGCACAGATTAAAACAAAACCCAAACCCCATAACCAACACCTCCCCCTCCATCCCCCCCATAAAAGAGTTTTTAATTTCACGCTGTCATTCTCTTTATCCTATTCAAAAACTAGAGATTTCGTTTCCTCTGACAGAGCAGCAGCTGGCCCTGAATGAGGTCCAGCATGCAATATTGCCGCATTAGAACGGAGCAAAATCAGTCTTGCTCTTATTTTCTCTCTCTTCCCTCTCACAAATATTAGGCATCAAAATATTTAAAACTTCATATAAAACCATGTGACCTGGTTTTAGTTCTCTGTTTCCATCTGGCTTGTACTACTTATGTTTTTTAAGGAAGAGTGAAAACAAATCTTTTTTGAGTTTTTGTTTTGGGTGTTTTTTGTTTTTTTTTTTTTTTTTGTCTTTATGTGCTTATTTAGATGCTGCTGGCAACCTTGCTTATTTACACAAGTCTAGATATCAAGTGAAAATTCCAAAGTTTGAAAGCTGATGATGAATAAAAGACATGATTGGTTATGGCTACATATTGGAATTAAAGATAGATTTAGCTTGGCTTGAGTCAATAAGGCCTCCTTTGGTTCAGGTATAATTACATTTTCTCCAGTATCTTCTTCCATCGGCTTAAAACTGCAAAGTTGGAGCAAGTAAGTGGAGTGTTGCAGTCAGCTTCAATTCTAGCTATGAAAATATCAAAAAGACGCTTCACTTGTGTGAAGAAGTAGTCTATAAGGAGATGTACTTCCCTAATATCATGGATATTGTGAGAAAATATTGCCACAGAGTTGAGTGAAGAATATAATACGTTCCTGTTGCAAAGAGTAAACCCATCATATCCTTAATAAAGGCACTGGCAAGACCTCTTTTGGTTAAAATGGGAGCAGGATAAAGTCTGGTTATGCTTTTGTATTGCTTTTTAATTACATTTAAAAATTAAAAAAATAAAACTTAAATAATTTGGTTTGTCTGCCTGTTGCAAGCCTAAAAATCTTATTGCCCCTTTAAAAACATTTTTTGAAAGTTTGTGTTTTTTTTTCCCAGTGCTTTCGTGCAAAATTGAGTGCAAAGTTTTGTTTTCCAAAACATATTTTTGTTGTGAGTGTCCTGACAGCATCCAGTGAAGCTTGATGGGGTTTTGCCCTTGACCATAATGGGTAAATAAAAAGCATACAACCTTTTATATACATACACCCATTCAATATAATCACCACCCTATAATAATGAGTACTTTGATATTCTTTGGTAATAACCTAACAGTATAGTTGTCATGGACAACTCTGTTGCTTATCAGCTGTAGAACTTGTGCACAAGCACTAGTCTACACAAAAATAATTATTTTTGTGAGTCATTGTTCTAGGCCCGAAGATACTATGCCCACTTGGCAAAAACAGATTGCTATTAATATATGAAACCTGCTTTGAAAAATAATTTAAGCCAGTTTACAATGATTGCTTTGTTCTTGTTGTTTGTCTTTAAAGGATATTTAATTCTAAAGAGAGATTGGAGGCTGGGGATTTGAAATAGATCTGACCGGACTTGTTCCCTAATTAATTTTAATAAGTCTTGATGTAGTTTCTTTTGTACAGTTAATTTTGAAAGCACAATTGGCCCTCCTTTACAGTCTAGATTTATTATCTGACATTGTCACTACTGAGGGATTATTAAACTGAAAATTGTTTGGGAAGTGTATTGTCTAAGCATGACTCCTGATGGCTATATTTCATCCAAGTGTCACTGTCATTTTCTAGGGGATAGCAAATGGGTTCAAGAGTCTATCCACTTTGTTGTCAATGGAAGTAATTCCTTTTGCTGAATAAGTTCAGTGATTTGGATCTAGCTATCCCATTTTAGTCTTTGCTGTTGTTTGGGGTTTACAAAGCCAGTTTCTCTCCCTGGTACATGCCTCCGTAAGAGCTGGAAGGAAGACACAGAAGTTCTGTTTGGTGAAACCAAATAGATAGTTCTGTGGCACCAGGACTAGGCAAGTCTGATTTATTATTCTGTGAGCACCAAAGTTGAATCTATGTAAGAGGCTCAATCACATCTCTATTAGACATGTTCTGATGTCTAATAAATTAAGAGGGTTGGTGGTTTTTTTGGTTTTGTGTGTGTGTTTTTTTTTTTTTCCCAGTTATAGCATTTCTCTCTTCTGTCTTGCTGCATATTTTAGAAAATTTGTAGGATTTGAAAATATTTTAAAAATTCTCTTCTCTTCCCCTTTAATTTTTTCTAGTGCAACAGTTTTTTGGGGAGAGAGCACACAAATAAAAAGAATGCATGACTGTATAATCCTTATTTCCCGAGTAAATGAGATTAGCCATGTATTCTTTGATTTCTATGCTTATGTATGCATATAGTAGGTAAACCAATCCATGTTTCTCCATTTCAATATCCTACTAGGTTACATACAAAACGTGATGCATCAAATTTCTTTTAATGACCTAGCAGAATTATCATTAATAAGGGGAAGACAATTATTTCTCTTCATTAAACTTCTAAGTGCATATTTTAAAGTAATCGGGAGACAGCATGCTTTATAGTCTTGCATAGCTAATACATATCCATCCCTGCATTTTCTGTAACACCAAAGCTCAAAATTCTACTCAAGGGTTAGAGCATATCTGTGGTGATACAGGGATTTCAGAAATGGCTATTAAGAGGTGTTGATTAAATTCTTAGTTTTTCTAGATATATGTATTAAAATTTAAACAGAGTTTAATATAGATGTCTGGCTACTACAGGAACCCGTAAAAATATATCACTGTGAATGTTAACCTGATGTTAACTCTCCCATTTTACATGCTAGTCTTAAATCTACTTTCAACCAAGACTAAAGAAAATTAACTAGGCTTGAATAGAAAGGCTTGGGGTTTATTGGGTTTTATTTCTTCTCTCAGCAGGCCATTTAAATGTAATTCAGGATAGGGAAGAAAAATAGACTTTGTAATCTATCATGAATTCTTCAAAATATGTATTTATTACTTATAACATGTTCTTCCTGATGAATTCTATGGTTTCTTCCATTCAAAATGTATTATAGTGACTCTGAATGTTTGGGGGTGTTTACTTGTGCACCTCTAACTCCCTGATTTTAGTAATTGTGTGCTGCTAAATGAGAAGAATAAGCTTGAGCGCTAGACCTCTTGTTTGCCTGTGCTGTAGTAATGTTTGTCTGCCCCTTGGCTGTGTTTTGGAGAGCATCAGCTCTCTCCAGGATGGAGGGACAGTGCAATAGATAAATTTCCTCCAGAATCCAAATTGTGTTTTCTCCATTATGCTAACAGGCTTTGCATCTTTCACATGATACCATATTTATCTCAAAGCATGCGTTAAAACCTTTAGTTTTGTGGAGTTTTATGCATAAAAACATACTGCTTTGGAAAGCTCTAGTACAGCACTTATGTTATTTCAAACATTTGTAAGTAGAAAAAAAAGAGATCAAGGACTAAATGTTGTGTAGTATATGTCCTAAGTCTCTACTTTGGAAAGTTTCTCCCTTGATAAATCTGTTGTAGCTGTGTTTTGTCACGTTACTGCAAAATGGATGGATAAGTAAATTAAAGGTTTCAGAATGCTATAGAAAAATATTTTATTAGTGTAACAAAATAGCACAATGAAACTGCAAATAGGAAGTAGTTATAAAATAGTAAAATATGTATTGCAATAGAAAGATCACCGCAAAAA
Source organism: Charadrius vociferus (assembly GCF_000708025.1). NCBI lineage: Eukaryota > Metazoa > Chordata > Aves > Charadriiformes > Charadriidae > Charadrius > Charadrius vociferus. The sequence continues at coordinate 719,108 of NW_009648526.1, read as the reverse complement.
AATAGAAAATGTTTAGACTTGGTGCACAAAACTAGATTGTGGCACAAAGTACAGCCTTAATGTTTCAGAATTAAAATACTCTGAAAAGTAATAATGGCAATGCTTTGCAGATGAGGTAAAGCATAAAATATCTCATATGACAGGCTGAAAGAAGACTGTTACTCTAGGTTTTCTGGTGTACATATGTACTGCTGTTTATTGCTAATCAGTTAGGAGAACATGATGTCTTTTCTATTACATTTAAAATGTGTTTAGAATTACTTTTTCCTTGCTCTCAGGAGCAATTGTAGCACTTAAAATTTTAAATCCCACTAACTTTACATGACTTTTCATTAGACTGGCTCAGAATACTGAAATGAACCCCTGTAAACCACACATTGTAAGTCATAAAAAGGCTTGGTGAATAAATGTCACACTTCAGTTTGTTTTTTAACTTTTCAAACTGTGGGCTAATATATAAATAGTCATTGGACTCGCAAAGGCTCCACTGCAGTAAAATTCATTAAGGGTTTTTACTCCGATCCAAGTTCAGTCTGTGATATTTTGTTTGAAAGACTATGGCATCACAAAAACACCATGCTAATTAATCAGCCTCTTCAGAAGCTTAATACTGCAGCAGTGTCTTGGATTAGTTTTATCACCTATTGCTCCTATTCATGCTCTGTCCCTGCTTTGTTCTACAGAGAACTCCTTGAAGTCTTGGAAGACAATTGAGAATTTAATCATTTAATAAAAAAAGGATAATGTGGGAATGGATTCATGTTATCAGATTTCAAACAGAAAATTTAGTAAATGGTTTGAAATTTAAGTAAATTTAAGTAGGTCCAATATTATGCTTTAAGCTGCTCACAAATTGATGATCTGTAGCTTGACAGCTTTAAAGAACATGGCAAACTTGGGCTTTCAATAGGTTATAACGTTTGGAGACTATTCCTGCACATCAATACTGCATACTGCATCATTGCCCTCTCTTTCACAAAATATGGTGGGTTGTAGGTATGTTTGTTTATCTATCTTTTTTTTTTTTTTTTTTTACAATTACTCAACCTTGGATCCTATTGTTAGTGGTAGTAGCCAAATTGCAGAGCCTTGGCCTTTTGAAGATGACCACAATTTCCAAAGGGCATAGAAAGAGCACTCACTAGGGAGTATATCTTCTTTGTGTAGTTTGCATAAACTTCCTTATCCTGTGAATCACAAGCCTCGCTATCTCATCCTATCTCATGCATGCCAATGTTTTGTACTAACATGCTGTATGAAAATCTTTTAACCCTGTAAGATGTAGTTCTCTAAAACAGTTTATCCTTTGTTGGGTCGTGATACAGATCCCATGGAACTTTTCAGAAATGATTGATAATAAATGACTCAAATTTTAGAGAATTTCACAGGCTTTTGTATTTGCTAGGTGATGTTCTCTTATTATGGCAAAGAGCTCTAATGTGCAGCTGGTACTGAAAATAGGGACTTGTCATTCCTTGATAAAATTTTAAGTAGCTGTTAAAAAAACAACCAACCAAAAAACCTTGAGTTTCTTGAACTTGTTATTTTAAGCAGGATACCTGCCAGCAACCAAGGAAAATGCATGGTATAGAGACAATAATTTACTGGTAACCTGTTTCATAACAATAAGCAGTCACTAATAAACCACAGCTGGTACATTTTGGTAAGCTGTATATATCCCTCTTGAAGCGTTGTCTTTGCATCTTCGCAGAACAATAGGGGTTGGAAGGGACCTTTGGGAGATCATCTAGTCCAATCCCCCTGCTGAAGCAGGTTCACCTACAGCAGGTTGCACAGGATTGCGTCCAGGCGAGGTTTGAATATCTCCAGAGAAGGAGACTCCACAACGTCTCTGGGCAGCCTGTTCCAGTGCTCTGTCACCCTCAAAGGAAAGTTTTTCCTCATGTTGAGATGGAATTTCCTGTCTCCCAGTTTATGCCCATCACCCCTTGTCCTGTCGCTGGGCACCACTGAAAAAGAGTCTGGCCCCATCCTCTTGACACCCACCCTTTAGATACTGATAAGCATTGATGAGATCCCGTCTCAGTCTTCTCTTCTTCAGGCTAAGCAGACCCAGGTCTCTCAGCCTTTCCTCATAACAGGGATGCTCCAGTCCCCTGTTGTCTTTGTAGCCCTGTGCTGGACTCTCTCCAGTAGTTCCTTGTCTTTCTTGAACTGGGGAACCCAGAACTGGACACAGTACTCCAGATGTGGCCTCATCAGGGCAGAGTAGTGGGAGAGGATGACCTCCCTCGACCTGCTGGCCACGCTCTTTTTAATGCATTCCAGGATACTATTTGCCTTGGCCACAAGAACACATCTTGATTATATGTGGAGTCCCAAGGTTGATGGCTGTTCTCCCCTAGGTAGAGTTTCACAAAACGACATTAGTGTCCCCAGTTCTGACAAGGAGGTGTTATTCCTGATGGTGTTGTCATCTTCTTCACCTGTAGGTTCCCTGGAGCCACATGTACCCATTTGCAATAAGACTTGGCTTACATTCCCTTTTTTTTATTAGTCTGCAATTTTCTGGTATCCCTGAGTTTTACTGTACATTCTAACCAAAGTATTGTCACATATTTATTATATATTTCCTGCTTTACTAACCTTTGGTTAAATTGTTAGATCATATGATTTACACGGTGTTAGAGAAATATTTACTGTATATGTAACCTTATTTACTCACATCATGCATACATCCTCATAGATGCAGGCTCTGGCCATATATCCTGGCATCGAAGCAAAGGCATTGAAACTGGATTATGGTCCCAGTGTCTTGGGGTTTTGACCAAAGATTGTCATTGCAGTGAAGGGGCCCTCAGGCAATTAGTTCCTGAGCTACACAGTAATTTTTTTGTTACTGTAACCTTTCTCTGGGGCATGGGTTTAGGAAGTCAGCTCTTGTTTTGAAGACTTAATTGATACTCATAACGTGCTTTGAGATCCTTAGGTGAAGTAATATAATGGATTGAAAACATTTCTGTAGTATTAATTTGTTGTCTTTGCATTATTCTTCATGGAAGAAGGGAGACAAGGCCAATGAATATAGTTTCATTTGTATTTATACATCTGAGCTGGTTTGAGCAATTTAATTTGAAAACATTTCTCTTCATGTCAGACAGAAAAAGATCCATTTGCAGCTGCTTTAGCATGCATTCAGTAGCTGGATCTAATCCTTTTGCAAGATTTAATTATGTGCTTTCTGAAAGGGAAGTAAGCGGCAATTTTCTTAATGCAGTTAGCACTGTACTTATAATAATACTGATTTATACTCTTCTCATGTCTCTCTTGAACTATTGTTTAACACTGAAAAATATCTTCTAACATTCGCTGGAATTAAAAAAGGTGAACGTAAATACAAATATGTGTATAGATGTTCAAAGGTGCAGTTTCTGAGTATAGCTATTTTGATCTATAATTACTTGCCAAGAATCTTTCAATGGCGGCTAAATGGAGAATGAAATTCAACTCCATCTACATATCATTACAAGGTAAGGATAAGTTTATAAAGCACTGAGATGCTAATTAGCTCTTCGAAAACTAAAGAGGAATTAAATGATTGAAATCCGATGGGAGGTATTTTCAGCTCTAATCAGGCAGTTTAATGGAGTTGTGCACGTTGTGCCAAACATATCCTTTTTTGCAGCTGAGTTGACTGGTCTTGGTTTTGACCAGCAATTATTTAATGAATAAAGAGTTATTATGAAGATCTGCTCAATTCTTGGACTAATAAGTTCATAACTACTGTAGAAGTGTGGTGAGGCTGCATGAAATGTTGGGACCTGCATTACTTACTGAAGGATCAGTACACACAAATCCACTTTCCTTCAAAGACTAATGTTTCATTAGGGATTCGTGTTCTGCTGTGGGCTATGGAGGAGTGCCATAGAGTCACTAAACTAAATTAACCAAGCGACAAGGTAAAATCATACAAAAATATCGTATTGAAAGAAGCTGAGTTAGTATCAATGCATAAAATTAATTAAGTTAAACTGAATTATACTTAAAATACCAGCATATCCTGTCAATTTCTCAGAAATAACTTTGAAATTGACTAAGCAGTGTTCTATCAACCTTGATGCCAAATGATACATACAGATTCTGCTCATGTAGGCTGGGAGAATACTTTTACTAAAAGGTGGTATTTGAAAATAATTTATGAATGCCAGTACTGATTGGAATAATGCCAGCAAATTCTGTCCACGCTATTGGTGCCTAGTTTTTCTCTCCACCTCTACACTTTCAAGGACTCTAGAATGACTCCACCTCTTCCTTAAAGCAGTGTTTAATAACGGAATAAGACCATAGGACTTTCTTGGCTTTTAGCTTTTTGATATCAACAGGGACTTCAGTAGTAGATGAGCTGTTCTTGTTGCATGAACAAATTTTCTCTGTGTGCCATCTGCTGGACCCCGCTCAGAGTGCAATGTTAACTCATAGATCTTTTCAGTTATGTTTGTACTTAGTTATCTGCACCTAAAGGGATGATAGCAAAAATGTGAACAGCATAACTCACTTTATGAAAACAGTAGGGTTTTTTGAGGGACTGTAGTTCACGATATGTAATTCTAAAAAAGACAATTTTGGAGTATTTTTTTTTCTTTAATGCATTGATGCATTTGAATGGAATTATTGCTACAGTGATGTAGATCCGTGGAACTGGGTGCTTGTCTACGTTGTAGAATTAAAGGTCTGTGTTTGAAAACATTTGAGTTATAACAGTATATAACTGTAAAAGTATATCACCTTTATAAATAGATATCATAAAGTTTAAGGCTTACAATAATAGTAGATAGGTAATGTTTTTTTGAGCCTAAACAGTCTTACCCTCTCATGTCCTGGGTAAATGTCACTTTAAAATGAGTATGTCAGCAACAAATTCCAGTCTTAGATTAGAGAAGTATTTATTTCACCATAGATCAGAGCAGATTTGGCCCAACATGCTAACTGTTTTCCTCTATCCGACAGTCATACATTCCTTTCTGCTGTAAACTTTCAATTGGGATTTTCTTTTAAAGTTAAGAATTGAATTTACTGGGATATTAACTAAGGTTATAAGACTGAATTGTATTGGAGAATGCAGAAAGTGAAAAATCTAATAAAACTGACATTTTTTTTATCAGTGTTTAAAAATTACTAACACAGCTTGTAAAATTCTATGATAAATGTTTTCCTTGGGAGTAACTCATGATCAGGTTACTGTCTGAAAAATCTATACGTTTGCAGCTGTGTTAGAGTTCTTGTGACTTTATTATTTTTTTTAGTGTGCCATTTTCTACCTTTCAGTTTTCTGTCACTTAGCCAGTTACAAGAATTATCACTCTGAAGGCTTTCATTTGAAAGTGAAATAAATGTTATACAGATACTAGCTGGATTTTTTATGCTATTATGATATGAGTAGAAAAAGAGATGAAATTTACTTTGAACTATGTAGGCAGTTTCTTTCTTTGCTTTGTTACATTTTTATTACTTTAGATACTTTTCTCACAGATAGCTGAGCCCATTGTTTGTATCATCAAGCCAAGCATTTTGTTACATCCACAAATCCTTATTATCTCAAGAATCAGCAAAAACTACCTCTTCCTTCTTTTAAAAATTTGATAAAGTGCATTCCTAGGTAAGCAGTCTTGTATGAACTTAAATTACTTAATCTATTTCTGCTTTCTTACTGCTATTAAAAATCTTTGCAATAGTATATTGTCCGAAATCAGTGGGAAATTTCAGTTTAGAACATCCCAGATTTCATCCTTGTATCTGATGCTTTAACAATCAGTTCATGCATGCATACACGCTCATACATTAAAATACTTTTTTGTGATTCTTAGGTTGGGAAAACACAACGAAACTTGATTTAAAACTCAGTTTTGTGCATACAACTTTTATTTGATTATTATTTTATTTACTAACAACATCCACATTTATGTGCTGTGAGCAGCCCATAATCACAGTGATGTATAAAACATAGTCTTCAGGTTTGGTCTATGTTGATGTTTTGAACATTAATGAAATAGTCACTTGATAACAGCAGACTTGACGTGGTTTTAAGTCACTTAAATTTTTACAGTACCTGGTAATAAAACACCATTTAAGATCAGAGCTCTGTTTTGTACAATTGCATCTATACATTGAAAAGATTTAAACTGTTTATAGCCACATGGCAAGCTTTGAAACACTACTTCACCAATTGTAGTTCTCAAACATATGTAAGTATATGAAGAGGGGAAATGGATCTTATCATGCAAATATTCATGCAAATAGACCACTGCATAACAGCCATAATAAAGATATGGAGAATGAGGCTCAGATTAGCTAACAGCTCAGATTAATTAACAGGTCTGTTGTCCATATTTGGACAAAATTAAGTACTGTAGAAATTTGAGGACCAGAAACACTGCGTGCAAAGCATATCAGAAAGAATATACTTAAAATACAATAGGAAATAATTCTGCAGGCTTGCTTATAAAAAGTAAAAAATGAACCTGCTTTATTTCTTCCATAGACTAATTATGGTCATCATGTTTCTGAAATTCCAGTCTACAAAGTACTCAACAATATATAATACATTAAAGAAGTCAGAGCAGCATGCATTTTCCATATATCTACATGATTTTATATAATTATTTCAAAATTTGAATGATAGAAGTAATTTATTAATTCCAACCTTGTGAAAAATTTTAATCAGGAGAGACCCATAATTATGAGATGGAAAATCAGAGAGTAAATTATCACTATAAAGAATGTTTTTGTGTGTGAAATAAGCAAAGATGCATACTGTTTATGAAATAGTAGTTTATTCCCAAGAAAAAAGATACTTCAGTGGATTTCTTTTTAAAGTTTTCATACAAATGAGAAATGTGTGTCCACTGAAGTACCCGTTTTGGTGTTTTATGGTACAGAATGAGTAAGAATGTGATTTAATAAGGGTTTTTTGGGGGGTGGGTGGTTTGTTTGTGTTTTTTTTTCTTTTCCCAACAGCTCTAACGATTTTCAAGTTTAAAGACTACAGAGAATGGAGAAATAGAGGTTACATTAGATATTCCAAAGGTTCATACCACTGTGTCATTTCATGACTTAAAAAATAGAAGTCCTATTTCTATACATCTTCAAATGCCCAATTTTGTCTGTATTCACAGGTGGTATGGGATTGCATTTACTGTTGTCATTTTTGAGTACCACACAAATGCTATGGAGAAAGCTGTAAAAATAACCTAGCTACACTAAATTATTCTGCTTTCAAGTCTGATTTTTTTAAATTACTCTAGAAAATTTACGTACCGTTTTGAGAAATGACCTAAGTGTGCAGCTCCTTTTCTTTGTCAGCAGTCCCAGCCTGACCTAATTTGTTACCTTTGGCTGGAACACATATTTATTTGTGTGCTTTATGCAATTGTTATATGGTACTGGATAGATCTTCCTCTGATGAACCTACACCTGAAAGCAGTGGCCTGAGGGAATAGATTCATGAATCTTATTAATTTTAATTAGATTTTTAAAGTAAGGACATAAACAATACATAAACATTTTCTTTTTTCTTTTTACCTTTTAAGTGACTTGGAAGGAAAAGGTTAATATAAAGCCTATAATACATTGGTTCGTTGGCTTTATCAAGGCACTTTACCCAGAAACCCCTTTTCTTTGGGTTACAGAGTGTGAAAACTCAAGCTTATTGAACAGAGAACATCTCTGTTAAGGAATGTTATCATTAAGCCAGGAAGGTCTTTTTCCACTTGACCCAACTAACAACTCATCATTAGGCTAATAGAGATATCAATGAATATCAAGATTCTACAGATTTCAAGATAGGTACATTTTCAACAAGAAATTTTGGATAGCTATGTAGCTTTCCTGTTGAGGACTAAGTATAAAACTAAGCCTAACATAATTAAAATAAAAATCTGTGTATGCAAAAACCCTTTAAAAAATGTTTTCTAGAAATCTGCTTGTTATTTCAGAACTTCCTTCCTTTGCCACTATAAAGCTCTGAGCATTTACCCAATGAGACTTCCATCTTACCTTGAGTAGGTGGGGGGTGGGGAGGAAAAAAAAAAAAGTATACCTCTTGAGACAGCGTTTCTCTTCTTACGCTACTGACTCTGTTTAAGTCAGTGGTGTGAAGCAAGATGCTTGAGAGCAGGATGCAGCCCAGCTCTTTCAGGAGAAGCACTAGGAGCTATGTGGATAATTATGGAGGGACTTTCTGCCCTGCTGTGGGGTGGGAACATGGGCAACACCTTCAAATCTGACTCTCTGAAGTAGAATCGAGCAATTAAAACCAGATTGAAACAGGGATTTGGTACTGCTTAGGCAGCTTAGTGAGGATTTGAACTGCTTCACCAAACTGAGGTGAGGTGGGAAATTTCTGCAGTTAACCAGATGAAGTGGAGCTGTGAGCATTCCCCCCACCCCGCCCTGTGTAATAGTAGTGGTAATAGTTCATATTCATTACCTTTTTCTCAGCTGGTCCTTGCTAAGATGTTTACAGATCCCTCTGTAGCAGGACGTTGGGTTTTAAAAACATAGAACAGTTCTCTCAAATGTCATATTACCTAGTACTCTGAAAATTACTACCGTCAGTAAAATCTATCTGACACTGTTAAGTCTTTGGTATCTGTTTAATATGAAAGCAAAATACGGTAAAGAAAAATGTTTGAATGATTTCTTGTAGAAAACATTTTTTTATAACTTATATATGTCCTGAATATTTTAAATTGTTTCATAGTCTTAAAATCAACTTTAATATTACTCAGTCATATGCTTTCATAACCTGATGATTAGACCTTCTGCAGTAGTTAAATACTGCTAGGCCCAACTCTGGGAAGGGGGGGCACATAGTCCTGGAATTAAACACACATCAGATATGTTCTTTTGTTGACCTCTAAACCTCTGAACTTGCACTGTTTGAAAAGCAAAGCATAACTGCATCTGAATTTGATGGTTTTAAAAAGTAGTCAGGAATCCTGCATATAGTGTGACATGACCTAACACGACTGTTTTGTAATTTTAGTCTTACTTTACTACACTGAAGTTGTGGCCAGAGCCTGGTTCTGCTGTGCAGACAGAACAAGCTGTCATCTGAAGCTGTAGTGATTTAGGGGCAACAAAATTTTTTAGTCTATATCTTTACCTGGGAATGATGGGGATTTCTTTGTGGCTGTGACTGAGAAAGCCCTGTAACTTTAATGCTGATCTATTTTAGTCCTCCTGATTTTTGTTTGTATTTCTTCTTGGTGTGAAAACCATCTCCAGCAGAGGCTGCCTTTCTATTGGGTGCATGGATAAGTCATTATTTTTCTGGATGTTGTTAAGGCCTCTTCCTTTCATTGTCTGTACTCTGCACCTTCTCAGAAGAGTCACCAGAATTGCTTTCATCATTACCATGGCAATAAACTTTCCTACGCAGCCCCGAGGGCCAAATCCAAATGGTTGGAAGTAGCGTGAAGGAACCTGCACAGAATAACATGAGGAATAAACTTTAAGACAAATTTTTCTTCATAAAAGTAGCCAAAATTATGATGGAAATTGGTGGTAAATATATTCTGTAAAACTCGTAGAAAGAATCTCTTGGGACCACTTACTTTCCTTTAAACTGAACAGCCCTCCCAACCAAGTTGGGCCAAAATACAGAGACACCTATAGAAGGTATGCCAGTCTGTTCATCCTGTGAACTACAGGGATTTTATCACAAGCTGTGCAATCGAGCGAAGCTTTCGCTCATCAATATACGTTAAAGTTCGTTAAAAACTTCTTCAAAAAATGTTCATTACAAAGCTCATAAATGTCTGAGATAGAGACCGATGCCTTGTCTAAAGATAATCATAAAGCCATTCACCTACTACAATTGTCATTAAAAAGCTAGTGTTCCTGAGAATTAATTTGTCATAAAATGTAGTGTTGAAAATTTTATTTGATATCTAATAGAGAGATAACACTTATAAAATTATTATCTCCTGTCCTATCAACTAGAATGTCAAATGCAGGATTCCCAGAACAATTGAAGAATGCACAGCCAGATTCTGCAACTTTTATTGACACTGAATAGATGAGTTATCCAAAACAGTCCCAACAGTATGAATAGTACTGCTACTGAGGTACAAAGGTAATTGTTATGAGTAAGAGAAAGCAAGTCTGGCTATAAATAAATTGGTTTTTTTCATCTGTGTAGCGCTTTTTTTTTTTTTTTTAAAAAAAAAGTAAGATATTAGCTGTGTTCTGACTTCCTATTTAACCCAAGAATAGAGTAGAAAGGCTGCTTTATATTAAATTATCTAGAAAGAAGTGTCCTTTTTTCTTATTTTCAGATTGAGAAAAATGTTTTCTATTTAAATTTTTTCAAACTAACTGAGCTGTACTTTTTGAAAACTGATAGGTAAATACAAATGTTATAATACAGAGCAAGTACAGCAGCTGGCAGTACAGCACAATGGCAATTGTACAGCCTGGGCAAATGGAAAAATGTTTAGATTCTAACAATGCCATCTTATCCTAAATAATGGTGTGGATTGCTATTCACTTACGAGAACTGTGTGAAAATTGTGCCTGCTGGAATAATTATATGGCAAACAGAATGCATCAAGTCAGATGGAAAATGATGGTTAAATATTTGGTCAAGGGGAAATATTTTTAGTAGCAAAGTGTATTTATAAGCAAGAAATCCATTTTGATAGAAGTACTTAGAATGAAAATAATGGGTGGCAAAATGGAAACTATTCACAGTGAGTAGTTATTTCAATAAATTTAATCATTTACTCTCTTTAATTTTCTACAATAACTTTTTTCTTGATCTGTTCTTTTTAATACTTTGTGCAGAGATTGCTATGGGTAATCAACCAGCAGTTTAGAAACGTTAACCAGGTTGTTTAGTGCTAACTTGTGTGCATGGCATACATGCTACTCCTGGAGTTTTGATAGGAAAAATGTAAAACTTGGTTTCTGGCTTGACCATTCATATCTTTTGTTTCTTTATTTTCTTAATTATTTCTTCACGTGTTTTTTCTACTAATCCCATCTTTGGTGTATCAAAGTGGGTCATCTATTTATTTCTTAAAACTGAAATTACTGTCTGTGGACACTTAAGTGGGCAGCTGCTAACATCTCAAAAGAAAAGTTTTGCCAGGTAATAGAATTCTTTCCTAACTTTTTTAGTTAGACAAAATGGCATGACAGCTGTAGAAAACATTAACCCTTTAGCTTCAACCGTGCTCAAGCTTAATATTTGACAAGCCACTAGAAAATGTAAGAGAAATCTTGTATGCCAGGAAAATGTGTGCATCTATGATAGTAGCATTCTGCAGTTGAGATTCCTTTCATAGAGCTAAGTTGATTATGCCCTCCGCTCTTGCTTGGCTATTTGTTCCAGTGATCTTTCTAATTCCCTCATAGGGAGTGCTAGTCAAACCTTAGTATTTCATATTTTGTGCTCTCTCTCACATGGGTAGCAGTATCTTCTGCTTTCATCTGTGATGGTTAACACTCAAAAACAAGGAGTCAAACGTGCCATAGAATCAGTCTATTATCTTTTAATACCGTTTTAATATTTCCAGATGGTTATTGCTGAACAAATACAGTTTTGGAAAAACAATTTGTTTACTCAGTAATCAAAAGAGCAGAGGTCTAAATGAAAATAAATAATCTGAAGGATGATTTTCAATAGTAGGAGATTACAAGTAGGAAAAAAGTTCACATACTACTTTTGATAGTAATGTAGACTAAAAATTCTAGTTCTTTTGGGAGTTAGAATATAACTTAAATGGAAATGTTGTGCTGAACTGGGCCTGAATTACTCAACATCTGCAGGACTGAGTTGGTTAAAATTTAGTCTATAAAAGATGTTTATTTTTATTTAGGAATTAAAAAAAAAAAAGAGAATAAAACAAGTGGTAGATTCTCAGTCTCTCGGGAGTAACTATACTGCTTCACCTGTCCAGAGGATCCTCAGCTCTGTGTTGTACTGCTTGCATGGCTCTAGCTCCCTAAAGCCTTTGTTTTGTCCAATGTCAGAGGATGTAATGGGAACTATGTGTGTCTTTGACAAATTTAATCAGAAATTTTATAATCAAAATTAAGATGGCTGGGAAAACTTTGTTTTCAATATCATAATTATTTTTCAAGAGGCACTTTGATAGGAAAATATCTGCCTAGCTTTAATAATAATAACAGTAATTATCAGGATGTATAGCTAACTAGGCACTTAAACAAAGGAAAAACAGTGTTATGGTCACAAAGTTCTTGATCAAAACAAGAGGAAGATACATTGTCAATAAATAATACCTGATTTTTTGTAAGAAGTAAGATAGAAAACTTACATTTTTCTCAAAATTTTCAAGAGAAAACTCATTTGGCTTTGGGAAGAATTCGAGCTTATGCATACGTCCGATATTGAGAATGATGTTTGTCCCCTTTTTCACAGGATAGCCATCAATTACATCATCTTGTAAAGCTTTTCGCATGATCAAGTCCACAACTGGCTGGTATCTCATGCTCTCATAAATAAAATTCTCCACAATTTTTAAGTTTGGCATGTCATCACTCTGTATGTCTCTGTCACCTTGAGGAATAAAACAGATGGTGAAGTTGGTTATGAATTAATTGGCTTCATTGGACAAATACCAAAAAGTTTTTGAAAGGTTCTCACTTCCTGAAATGGTAGGAAGGATCCAAGAGCTTCTAAGCAGTTTTATGTAGCCTTAGATATTTCAGAAATCTGCTATGTTGTTCATCAGCATAAACTCTAGTTTATTAATTCATGGTCTTATCTTCTTCTTAATACGTTGTGAATCTTTGTTCTGCTTTCTTGTCAATGACAAAACTCTGAAAGTCCTTTCCTGACTTTAGTGGGACTGAGACCAACAAGATACAGCAAATAAATCTTTGGAGAGCTGACAGCAAACAGAATCTGGGAATAGTCTGCAGATGGGAGATAACTTTGTAGGGACCTAAAATTTTCACCGTGTGATTGGCTTTGGCTGGATGTACAGCTAGGTCCTACTGTGGCCTGACTATTTCAGTTACCATGAGTAATTTCCTCCCAGCTTGATTCCAGCAGCAGTAGTATCAGTGCCACAACATCCTGCCAGTGGGAGCCTTACTTCAACTTTCAAGCCACAAGCAGTTCAAGAACTACAGGCTGACCACTGCAGTGGTAGGTTTTCAAGATAAAAGGCGGCTTTGCTACCCCACTTTGTCGTTTACTTAAGAAAAGGCAACGACATTCTACTGCCTTAGAAATCAAGGCTATCAGAAAGAAATAAGCAAGATGAATAAGTGAATACTCAAATCTCATGAGGACAATAACATAATGTTTATTAAAAGTACCTTGGAAAAAAGAGTGACTTGTTACACGCTTTTCAGTGTTTAACTGACCAGAAATAAATGTTGAAAGAAGGGATGAAATTAGTTTCTGTATTAGTTCAGCATCAGGCTTTGAATGAAGTCTAGAGAAAGGGAAGAATACAAATTTGGAATATCTTGATTGTGTTTTGTTTTGAAGTAGTTAGTAATTAGTGCTTAAAGAGGAGACCAGTTTGATACCAAAATGGATGACAGCAGAATATAATTTTAATTTTCTCTAATCTTCCCCTCCTGCAGTCATAGTGAAACTTAGACAGGTTCTATATATACACAGAGAAATATTGGTGATTAGAAGTATTTGAAATGAGTGTCCCCTTTAGCTATTTCGAGGTAAGTGGAAAATAACTTCAATGGAACTTATAAGGTGAGTGCTGATTTGCACTGCTGTTGCTGAGAAGTTAGTATAGCACATTCTTTCTAATAGATTTTCAATTCTGATGATTCCTATTTGAATTTATCTTACAAATTGCTCACCTTCTTTCATTTGATCTTGAATAAAATCTTTTACACATTACGGTAGTTCAAATATTTTACAGCAAATGCTTCTGTTGGAAGAAAACACTTAGAATTTTTAGCCTTTGAAGAATCAAAATTAGATCACTGCTGAAGCAAAATTATATTCCCACATCACTGACTTTGTCGCTCCTGCTTACCCATGACAGTTTCGATTTCTTTCATCATCTCCTCTTCCACTGTGGGGTGCTCTGCAATCAGTATTAACATGAAGAAGAGAGTCACAGACAGAGTATCAGGAGCAGCAATCATCATCTCCAGCACACACTGGTTCACATTCTCGGCGGTCAGATCCCCTCTGTTCTGAAAAAATCAGAAATTTGGGGGGAAATGTTGATTGCTGACCTCTGATGCCAACAAAGGTGCTATAGCAGTAGAATGGGAAGGGCCTAGAATTCCTGCTTTAAACAAAATTAAAAATCTTGACAATCTTTCTATCACATGCTAAATAGCATTTATTTTTTGTCTTTCAGAGAAAAACAGAAAACTCGTGTTTTGGTTAGGTGTGTACTATCTTACAGAAAAGCAAGAGTTTCTTCTTAGCTCAGATTCTTGTTGATTTATTGCCTTTTCTCACAGAGTTTGTGAGCTGTCAGAGATTATACAAGGCAGGATTTACATAGCATTCGAAGCCTTTGCAAACAGAATCAATATAAAATACAAGGGTTAGTGAAAGACTGGAGGACATTCAGGGATAGAGGCAAGAATTTTAAGGATGTTGTTTAAGCTATGGAAAAAATCAGACAAGCGCCTGTTCTTGAAAATGCAACTATTCAGTGTTTGAATTGCTGTTAGGGGCTCCCCCTCCCCAGAACTGTCCTGGTTTGAGGCCTAAACCACAAGAACCAATTAATTTGTATCCCTTTATGATGACATGACTTCCAGATAGATACGTGAAATTTAAATTGCAAAGCCTGTGTTGTTGGTGACAGGAGAATGTCAGAAATGTCAAAATTAGCTGTATTTTGAGTATATTGCCAATACCTGTGCAAAAATTAACTGGGATGCAAAATCCATGTGTTCATCCAACTTTTCAACAGTGGAAAGCTTTTGTCGTTTCTGTTCTATTAAGATTTCCATTGCTCCTTTCAGATCCTTGCTGAAAACAGAAAATCCAACATATTGATAAACATCTACAGACTTTTAGTATACACTAGCATATGATTAGAAACATAGAGATTGTACCAATAAAAACATCTAGAAATGGCAGAAATTAAGTATTCTGAAGAGTGGTTATATGGTTCTCTGCAAAAGCAGTAATACTAAGGGAAGGTGTATTTTCTTATTATTTCTTATTAAATAATTGCTTGTCAGTTTGAACTGACATCTTATTTTTTTTTTATAGGATAGAGTGAAAAGGATGAAAATATGTTTGTATATCCTATTAATTAATAGAGGTTTTAAAGATTTATTAACGTTTCCAAAGAATTTGTTTATTTCCTTCTATTTTATACTGTATTTTATCAGTGAATAAAATGAACTTGGAGAACGTGAGGGATAATTGTTTGAAAATGTAGATAAATGTTACAAAAATTGTACTATCTTGATGGTAAAATTGATACAAATTTTTCATATTTAAATAGTCAGTAATGCTGTGTTGACAGTTTGTGTTTTAGTGGTGGAAAGAAGTAAAGTCCAACAGTGTTTCTAATTTTATTTGGGCTTTTCAATTATCTATATATTTGAAGATAATTATTTTTAAAAAGTATTTTGAAAAGCTTTTGAATTAAATTCTCAGGCTTTTTGTTTGTGTTTGTTATTGTTGGGATAGAAAATTTGACTGGGTTTGTAGGGGTAAATGCATTTAAAATGTGAAACCTGGTAAAGTTATTATTTATAGTTTTGGGGTTTTTTTATGTATTGGAAATAAAAAATGGTTCTTTTTGCCAGCTTTATCAGAGGAATATCAGAAGTCATCATATCCTGTGGTGGTTCTTTGCATTGTTTTAAGTCCAGCGTTCTTTTTTTTTTTTTTTTTTTTTTTTTTTTTGCATTAGAAATTTATGCATAAGTCTATTTTAACGGGATTGCTTTTGAAACATCAGTATTTGCCTGCAGGGGCTTTCTAGTAATTACTGGGCCACCACAGTTATCTATTATTAGAATAAAGGATAAAGCACTGATCAGTGCCATAATAAAACTGGCAAGCAAATGTTAAGAGAAGGTAAATCTTGTGTCTAGTTTGTAAGAGTTATCAATTACTTTCGATGAACCTTCATCTTTCCCTTAAAGCCTTTATGTTATATAGCACCATCAAAACAATTTATTACACATGCTTCATAAGTAGTAGTTTCTCCTATTTTTTGGATTTTGGAATCCAAGTCCAAAATGAATAAACTTATTGCCTGTTTTTTTTATAGCCAGTCCTCTTTCGGCAGAAGACAACAAATGAGATCGTAAAAAAAAGAAGAGGTATTTTTTATTTTTGCAAAGAGGAAGGTGGCAAAATGGAAAAAAAACGTTGAAATTTATTATCGTGCTGAGCACCAAGTTTTAACTCAAAAATGAGTTGTTGACTCAAAAATGCACGTTGCGGGCACCAATAAATAAAATTATGCAAGGGGTTTCCTCTTCTGGGACAGTGCCATGAATGTAGACAAGTTTTCCTGTTTTGATGAATTGTAGCCTACTATTTGACTGCCCTTGACTAGAAAGTCATTGACAAATGTAAGTTCACCCCATGTGATGGCTTTTCCTTGTCCGAACTGAACCAGTGATTTCAGTTTGGCTTCACGTTTGAGCTGGCATTAACTACTATTTTGGTGAGTAAACTAGGACTGAGTAGACGTGGGCTTTAAATCATCCCCTGAGATCAGGCATTTGCAGCATCAGTGGCAAATCTTGTTCTGTTACTATCTTGGGTCTGCAGCCAGGGGACTTAAGGCAGCCACCTTTGCAGGTTTCACAATTTATTTTCTAAAAGGCAGAGGAAAATATCAAGGAAGATCTTCTTAGAAAGAATCTTATGCAAATGATTTGTAACACTGTTGATACTTACACTGCCTCTTCATATTTCTTGCACAGCCAAGAAATCTTAAAAAAGATGTCGGGCTTTAATAAAAGTGCTTGCCAAGCATCAAAGTAGTTCTGAATCTTAAGTACAATGGCACTTTCTGAAAATAAAAATGTTAACAAAAAGCAGTATAAAATATTAACCTCAATAGTCAAATAACACAAATGCTTCAGAAAAATTAATAGTAAGCCGCTGTTCCCTACTCTGACTATGTTCATGGGAATTTGATAAACAACTGGTTTTAATATGTGGTAGATAGCATTAGGAAACATTTGTAGCACACTGTAGAAAAGGTATAGATCTTTGTAAAAACTCTTGGTAGCTAGCAAAAAGGAGAGTGGTGTGTCAACCAGAGCCAAATAGTCTCCCACGGGAGAGCAGAAGCAGAACTTTTGCATCAGATTGAAATGGGATAATTTATACATCAGGATAATGTTATTTTTGTCATATGTTTTTGAGGATAAAGAAGTCACAGAAGACAGAAATTATCAGGTGAACTTTTCAAGGCAATCATTTAGTTTGGTGGCACGATTTCTGATTCTTACATGCATATAATATTGAGATTGTACCAACTCGGTGCATAAGTCTCTAAATGGTACTATTTATTAAAGTGAATGTGGCACGCTAGATGTATATTTTTGGGCATATAAAATTCTCTTTAGAACTAAAATCACTCATAAATCCATTTCAATTAATTATAGGGTGATGTAAGAGTCTGTTCTTGCTCTGTTTTCTGAAACAAAACTGCTGAATGATTTCAATGAGTTTTCCTGGGACACGCACTTAAGATCCATCATAAAGTATAAAAATAAAGCTGTTAGTACCATCCAAAGGGATCCCCAGAAAAAGCTTGTTAGATGTGTCAAGCATGATCCGTCTCATGAGATTCAACACGTTGATGTTTCCTACTTCAGTGGTTACTTCCTCTAGTTTGTCCAGGTGATCAATTGTTGATTCAACACAAATTGCTATCATACGCACAAGACCAGGCCCAGATAGAGCTGAAATATACGTGCAAAATGATGAAAAGATTGGTTAACTTTCATACTTATTTATAACTTACTGATTGGTGATAATGGTGTCAATAACATGTAAAACATTATCATGTGAGTGAGTGGTATAAAATAATTCTGAAACTTAATGATTTTTCATCTCTTGAAAGAAAAATGTAAGTATTTTGAGTTAAGCTGGCAATGAACTCAAAGCCCAAACTTTCCTTGCATTCAGACACACTTTTTATGCGAGGTTCATACCATGTCAAGGAAAGATATTTGGCACCATTTGTGCTACTTTCTGTGTGGGAGGGTATCCATATCCTCATCTCCATTACAGGCACTGTGGATGTCCTGTCTTATTTCCTTGCAATGACATTGAGCAGGAAAGACAGCTTGGCCATTGGTGGGATATTTCTGAAAGCTATTTCTGAAAACGTAACTCCTGGGCGCTCTAAAACAGCATGGTAGCTTTTGCGGTGAGCTAATCACAACATGCAATGTTGCTCTGGACATACTGAAGCCTAGCCTGGCAGCGTGCTGTGTGTTAGCCTGCCTTAGTCTGCCCGCCTATGAACAGTGGAGATAGTGTCATGACAGATTTATTGCAGTTTAAGAATTCAAAAGTAAATAAAAGCAGTGGTTTTTCTGTTGGTATGCAATTCAGTGGGATTTTGATAAGCTACAGCTGGAATGGATTCAGGTATTTCTTGAATGCCTTTGGAAATCTTGCCCTAAGGTACTTTAAATTACTTTTCCATACAAGAATTGCTGTAATTGCCTCAAAGACATTATTTTATCACATATGCATTGAGAGGAATTGTATGTTTGTAATTGAGAAGAGAGGAGGTCTGTTTCGTAAATAGAGAGAACTGGTAGTTCTAAGAATAAGTAGAAAAACAATTTATTTTTTTTTCCTGCCATCTTCAACCAGTACAAAGTTGCTGATATTTCTCAATAGCAAAATCATGTAGAAAAGGCCCAAGTGTCATATATTAGGAGCACAGATATATCAACAAAACAGTATAGAAAATTTAAACCAACAAATGATTGATTTCTTTTATGTGCTGCTTTACTTTCATTTTCAGGCTCTGGAATCACTGTCATAAACTACTGCAGTCTCAGCTGGTGAGAATCTTTTCTGAACTATGGAGCTTGCAGAGCAACAAGTGTGGCAGTTTTGTTAGGAAAGCTGTAACATCATCAGAAGTAGCTAATTCTAATGATATGCAAATGCTAAAAATTTTCAATTTGTGGAAAGAAGGTGAATCAAAAAATGCATGCTCATAAAATACTAACACTGGAGTTTATGTAATTTCCTATTTGATTTCAACCTAGTGATATTAATTACTTCAATCTTTTTCTCTGTTACTATATTGATTCCTAGCATATTAAAGGGATTAATAAATAGTTCTGCTGTGCAGATCTTCTAAATTAATTTTGAAACTAGAGCTTTTTTTTTTTCAATTAGAACAACAATCAGAAAGAACACGTGCAAGAAAATATTTCTATGGGATATATAAAGAGAACTGATTTCTGTAATTTAGGTATGCAAAGGACAAACAGCATTTCAGAAAAGAGAGACTCTATGATACAGTGCTACAGTGTAAGGTACACCAATTTACCTTTGGTGAAAAAGGGTCGAATTTCTTTCCAGTGTGCTGGGTTGTTATTAAATATGATCCCATTTTCATACATGCCAATGCACTGTAATCCAAGCTTGCTCCCAAATCGAGAAACATAATGCCAGTGTTTCATTACATGGAACACACTTGAGGATCTAGGAAAGAAAGAGGGGGAGAAAAAAGCCTAAACCAAAAATACTGTTTCATAGATTGTACACAGAATTTTTCCTCTGACATTTTATAGTTCCTCTGAAGTGCTGACTTGCATTCTCAATTTAGCAGGAAGTACAATACTTGACATTAAATATTGTTCCTTTTACACAATTAAAAAAACTTGATGACAAACACGTTCAGAATGTATATTAGAGCAATGTATTCTGTTCAGATTTAAAACTGTTTTTCAGTTAAAATGCAAATGGTTACCAAAAGATTTTAATCTGAATAGTGTGTATACATAGAAACATGTAGATATCTAAGATACACTTGGGCAATGACCAATGTCAGATATTTCAGAAGATGAGGTGTAAAAATACTTGACAGTTGATAATTTCATCATGATGTGTATTAAATTACAGCTATAGTTTGTAGCTATTTGGTTATTCCCAGGCACATACAGCAAGCATAAATATACACCCATCATTTAAATATGCAGCATCATAATATGATGATATGTGTGGGATAAATATTCCTAAATAGAAATGTTAGGGAAATCCTTGATATGTATAATTCTTTTTACAGTTGACAAGATTTATTCGCACATGCTAGCAAACAGGTTGTGAAACAGCATTATTGCTTTAAGATACAAGTTCCTTTAGAGGGAGCTAGCATTTTAGAAATGCTGACGTGATGAAAATCTGATCAAATGAAAGCCAACAAAAGGAAAGGAAATCAGAGCAGAGATTGAAATGAAACAATACGCTACTTTCTTTACCATGTAGCATACTCTGTGGACCAAATCCCAGACTTCTTACATGAGTTAGTTTATTTTTTCAGTCAGTCAACGTAAGGGACTTTCACTGTTGACTTCAGCAGTGCTGGGTTTTCCCCATAGTTTTGCATGTCCAGAGGTAAAGTTAACAGTGAGATGCTATATGGTACGAATAGACAAACATGGATTAAGGATTGGAGTGAAAACAGGGAGGAGTATGTCTGCAGGTCCAACCTTCCAAGGAACTCGGCATATTCTCTCTTTACTAGACTTCCCAACATCTGCTCTCTTCTCTAATTTCCTTAAAGCTTTTTTGCATGTCAAAGAACTTCATCTGTATTTTCTGAACATGAAAAGATAGTGTTGAATTATGACAGCTGTCCCCAAGAATGGAAAGGTGCAGGAGGCTCATTTTTCTTCTTCCCATTCCACACATTTACGGAGGAGACACATAATGTTTTAAGGAAGGATTTTGACATACGGCCTTGTATAAGCAGATTTTCCTTATGAAACTTTTTAATGAAGGTCCTCTAAAAGACAACATCTGTCGTAACCAAGAGTGCAAGTCCTTCTCTCTGTGCATTAGCATCTCAGTATGATTAGATTTGATGGTAAATATTCAGATGACATTGGTGGAAATAGTATACTTTACCAAATTCAGGTTGTGTTTAGTTTTGCAGTGAATTTATGATCCACTGAAGACTTTTTTTCTACATTATTGGGGATTTTTTAAAAGTTAAATACCAGTTCTCTATGTACTGTCAATGCTTTTAAGCAAAAAATACGTCTGAAGGAAGTTAAGTATTGACTGTAGTCTGATGCAGGTGTGGCATTGTTGATCAGCCCTCCTGATTTTTC
Source organism: Charadrius vociferus (assembly GCF_000708025.1). Taxonomy (NCBI): domain Eukaryota; kingdom Metazoa; phylum Chordata; class Aves; order Charadriiformes; family Charadriidae; genus Charadrius; species Charadrius vociferus. The sequence goes on along the minus strand of NW_009648526.1, from coordinate 697,832 downwards.
TGATGAATTGACAGTACAGAAAATGGAAGACAGCAGTAAGAGTTCATAGCATATTACGTTATGAAAACATTATAGCACATTAGTTGATATTTATAACACCTATGTAGGATAGGAATGTAAACAGTTTTCCTTTCATCATTATCTCTTTTTACAGAGGTAAAACCAGATGGAGATGAAGCTGACTTGCTTCACATGGCTAATCCTTTGATAGTCCTCTGTACTACGGTGCCTTTCAAAAGCCTTTACCTAATGAAAGCTGAGTATGGATTGACTGATATTGCTAATAAAAAGGTTGTGATTTTTTATCGATTACGCATGGTAAACTTTTTTTTTCCATGGCGTAACTCATAAGCATCCAGAAGATGCAATGTAAGAAGAAAGCAACCATCCACTGGAGCTAATAAAAATAATAGACTGTGGTTTAGCATTATGTTTAATACTGTGTATAATCGAAGTCTGTGAGTAATCCCATTAACTGGAGTGGAAATTACTCATAATCCTATAACGCTGCATTTGTTTAATTAACCTGCTGAATTGGAGCCATAATCTTCAAGCGTTACTCCCATTTTAAGGAGAAAATTAAGAACACAGGAAACTAAGATTTGGATTAATTCTACATTGCAGTCAGTCTAGATTCCTGTATAGTATATAATCATAATATTACATGGAATAGTAAAAGACATGGTAAACAGTTTTTAGGATTGAGCCAGAGTGCTTAATCTTCCTTTCCATGAAGAAAATGGGAGAATTCACATAGACTTCAATAGTAGAGTCTTTAAAGAAACAAAAGATTAGAAAAAGGTCTGTGAACAGCAGAAGTAAAAGGTTTTATGTTAGGATAATTTTAGAAAATAATACTTCCAATTCTACTTTAGAAAAAAAGTAGCAAAGAGGTTGTAAAGACATGGAAAAGCTCTTCATATTATTAAGGATAGAAAATAAGGATTTACTTGCTAATTATAAATGTTTCTTCACCGCTGATCCAAACTCTTACAAATTCTCCGTATGTCTTATTGTAGTAGTTGCAGGCATTACCTACTCCCATCCAGAGAAATCTCCCATGTGAAATGAGAGGACCAATTCCCATACAGTATCCTGGCCCTAAGAAATAGGGTAAGAAAAGTTTAGTCTCAGCAGTGCTCACTGACAAGAATACATGTCCGATCATCACCCTTTTCAAAGGAGCTTTTAAACATGACAGTCAAGGTCTGCATTGGGCCGTTCACATATACAATCCCCTTCTGAAGTTCTGTCTTAGAAAAACTTGCATCCACGTTGTTGAAACCTATAGTAGCCTATGTTATTATCATCCTATATTAATATCTATGGAAGCTTATAGTTCATTCAATGTACATACAACAAATGACATTCATTACTTCTTTGTACAACTTCAAATTGCCACTTTGAGACTGCTTACATTTGGAGGGACAATGGCTAGATATCAGAAAGAAGAAATGATCTAGACAAACTGCATAAGGTTTATTAATTTGTGATTTTTAACAAATCCTTTGAGTGATTTTTGTGTTGAAGTGTCATAGTGACACCTACAAAATTCAATATCCTTTTGATGTAATTAAATGTAATAATTATATTTCTCTCAGTCATTATTAGAGTGAGAAAGCAGATATTTAAACGAAAAAGTATTTTACTGCTGTAAACTTCTGACAACATGCTTAAGTAGCAGCTAAGAATGGATTAATAAGCCTTTAGTCAACAAAGTTCTCAAATAAATCCTTCCACTGTAAATCAGCACCAAATTTCCCTCTTGCAACAAACAGCAGAAAGTGGAGACAGCAGGAGAGAATTTGCCTGTAATTACTTTTAAAAGAAAGTTTCCTTCTTCAGGGAAAGCTTAATTTGCCTCTTTTGTCTGTAAAACATAAATCTAACTCTATAAACCAAAAGAAAATAAGTATTTACAAAACTTTTGCATACTGTTTAAAAATGTAGAAGTTGCTTACAGCTCCACTGTGTACTGATATGAATTGCAAGAACCCAGATTATTTAAATATCTGTAAACTTAAACCATATTAATTTAGTTCTATCTTCGTGTTAATCCAATCAAGCGTTCAAACAGAATGTATAACCTTCTGTGAATACTTTCCCCTGTTCTCTAACTTTCAAAGAGTTTTAGCATATTTGAAGGATGTTTGGCAAGATTCTTTTTCTCAGGATTTCATTCAGATGCTACTGCATTGGTTCAGGATTATTCCTGTCAAATACCTTTGTGAGGTGCGTACACTGTTCTCATTCATGCAGTAGGTCATTGCATTGCAGCTAATGAAAAATAGGCTGAATCTGTAATGTCTACCATAAGCCCCCAAAATCTTACAGAAGGGGCCCTCTGAAAGGGAACCCATTTGATGTTGTTCTGTTCTGGAGGGTCTTCAGTGACAAACATGGAGAGAAAAGTTGATAATCTACTAAGATCTGAAGAATTTCCTAGATAATGGTTTATTTCTCGTAAAGACCATTCGGAAAGCTTTAAACTTAAAACATGCAAAAAGTAGAAGTTTAAAACTCACATTAAAATACGAACAATCTAGAGTTTGTAAAATGGTGGTATGTCTTTCTAGCATATACATAATAAAGCAGAAAACTACATGTCATATATTTATATAGCCAACCCAGGTTTGTTATGGAAGTTCTGAGGTTAAATAGACCCTGATTTCTTTTATTAGGTATTTTTAAAAGTTGTCTTACTTACACTGACTCAGTAAAGCAGTAAATTTTCTTGGCATACAATAATTATTCAGCATTACTTTCCTGCTTAAATTTGAGAAACAAATAAACAAAAAAATACTCTGACAGCTTTTAGGTGATACCACAGCTAACAAAGTTAATTTACCTGGTATTGATGAAGTTTCTTCATGATTCCATATTAGGAACAGAAAGCACATGAGAATGAGGATGGGCACTGTGGCCACTGGCATCGTCTCTGATACTAGGCTGGTGATGTTGTAGTGCAGTGGATTCAGAGTTTCCAGTATCATCTTTTCCAAGAGATACTGCTTTGCTTTAGGGAGAGAGAAAGGGGAAAGAAGCAGAGTTTTTCAAAGATATATTCAGCTTTAGTCAGTATCTCTCAATCCCTTTGTAGGTCTCGTTAATGAGCCTATCAGCTCTTGAGGTAGCTTTATTTTATAATGAGAGTGACTGCCTGGACTGCTTGCCAGGACAAGCTACATCATAAGTCCAAACAGACGTGCAGCAAGACACTTTTTGTTTGGAAATAACAAAGCTCTTCTGACCTTGATATTGAAGCATAGTTTTGGATGCTTTGGCTGACAGACCTCTTATCTCTGATATTGACTTGTCTGGCCAGTACTGAGGTTTACTCCTTGCAAATTTCTAACCAAAACACAAGAAATTAAACTTTCAGCATATGTAGAAGCACTGAATGGGTTCACTCACAAGTTTTATCTCTTGTTGCTTAGCCCTTTTCCTTCCTGCATGCCTGGAGTGCCGGAGTCCTTGAATTTCCAGAATAACTAAGTTAGTTTTTCATTATGCAGATAGAGTGTACCCCAGGTTTTTGTTTGAAACAATGTATTATGTTTGATTTTTATTGTCAACCTTTGAGCGTAGTATGATGCGTTGCATTTCTTTATGGATCTTCTGCTAAATACTTTGAAAAATATAGTGTATGCCGTAACAAACAGGATCATGGGTTGTCTGGTACCACATTTTTCCTCAAGCAGTAACCAGCACTTGGCACAAGAAAGAGCAAAAACCAAGCAAATGGACAGATCTGCTATGCATATGGGGAGTGGAAGGATTCCTTCAAAGTTGTTTTGCATGCTTTTGACTTTAAGACATAAAATGTGAGAGGTGATTGTGCCTGAGAAGGAAGATGTTATTCTATAAATGAGAACTCACATAACCACAGAAGATACTGCTTGCATCTACACAGTAGTTTATTAATAAACACCTTCTTAATCCTGCTCTGACAATAGTTAAGAATATATTTGTTGTGTTCCTTCCTGTGACAATGTTTCAAAATTGAAGGTTGTATTTACTGAATAGGAAGCTTTTTGTTACTGTTTACTTTCAGCAAGTGCTTTCTTGTTGATCTAGTACTTTGGTCTCACCTTGCAGAAGAAAGTACAGCTTAGTTTGTAGTAACTGTCAGTGCTATAGTTATGTTAAGCTAAGCCAATAATGTGATAGATGCTTTCTAGATAGTAAGAAGATTGGTATTTATGGTCAAAATAGAAAATGTCCAGAGTATAGACAAAACCCTGGGGAAGGGAGCAAGCAGTGGCTCACAACCTTGCAGGTGCATGCCAAGCTCTAGTATTTTGGACAATTGCTATGCAAGGCTTCTGGCATTGCTGTGATCCAAAATAACCATGACACAGTGTGCCAGGTGAGCTGTTGGAAACGTGCATGCTCTTCCAATAGCTAGCAGTACACCTCTTATGTACATGTAACATCTTGTACTGTTCAACTGTTGTACTGTCTTGCGTGTTGTGAAAAATGTTTTTGTAATCACAAGTATTTTTTTATCATGTAATGGTATTTATTGGTTTCACTCTTGCACACTAATCATGTTTGTTTAGTACCAGTAAAAATGCTAATTTAAACTTCCTTGAGTACTATTCATTACCACAATAAAAGCATGCCTGTGTATATGTAAATACTTTATTAGTTTCAGTCTCTTTCACTATATGAGCTTACAGCATTATAGGAGGAAATAACTATGCTTAGGGTGGATAGTTTCACTTTTTTGTTGCTTTCTCTCTGGATCTGGATGAACTTCATCTTTGTACTCCATTGCCACAGATAGACTCTGATGTTCGTTGTTTTTTGTTGTTTATCTCCAAGATAGTCTGTTGTGTTTGTACAGTAGTTTCTCTGCCTCATATTCCCTATGAAAAGAAGTATGTAGGTGGTTATGCATTTGGGTGGTATGAAGTAAACACATCTATATGTACAAACCTGTATCTATGAAATTAAATCTGAAGGTTAAGACCTGCTAGAGTTCAAGGTGCTGATATGTTTGCATGATGTACTTATTCCCAGCTAAAGCTTATCTTTGTATTGACAGAGAAACAGAGGCAGGTTTCTGTCTTTTAAAAATGTATAGATTGGAATGGATTGGATTTTAGGTTCTAGATTACCCCAACTTCATGATTTTATAATTTTTTTGTAAAAGAATAAAATCTTTTTCTACTGTGATATGATACCCAATACATCAGTGTGCACGTTGCTGTTAGATTTATAATTTTTATAAAGCATGAATCATGCTTTTGTGTAGATAAAAGGTATTAAAGGCACTGTGTTAAATTTGAATCATTTTTATACTCTTGAACTGATCTGAAGCAGTCTTATTTTTAACCAAAGTGGATCCTCAAGCTCTTAAACCAAACAATTGGCATTTCTCATATTGAGAAGTTCTTTCCCTCATTTACTGAGTATGACCCAAATAGACTTCCAAGGTTTTAATTTCCAATGCTTTTTTTATTGCAAAGCCAACTGCACCATGAAAAATTAATCTTAAAAATATTTCAGCTGAACTGCTCATCCTGCTTGTACCCATAGGGTTTTTTTAAGAATTGTCCGTGAGGTAAATCGCTCCTAATAAAAACTTAGTCAAGGAAATTTTAATAGTAAGTAGTCACTGAATAGACTGAAGAAGTTTAGAAATGAAACAAAGCTAGAGCGCCCATTGTGCACGAAATAAGCTTTCACTATTCTTGCTCATTTTGTCTTGAAATCTTCTATAGGTAATTTTCCTTTCCTTGCAGCTGATTGAGGTATGTGTCTGATCAAAAGGATGTGTTAGTTCTGATTGTTACATATATGGCAGAGGGGGGATGGGAATGGCGGAAAAAAGCTTTTAAAATCAAACAGTGGGAGGAAAGAGACTTATTATAAGGAAATGCTTTTGTGACAAAAGAGATGGATGTGCACAGGCTGCCTGACCCGACAATAATTGTGGATCTTAACAGCTGGGAAAGCATTTGCCAGCAGAGGGCCCTTTAGATTACTGATCTTTAGGTCTTGACAATACAGCACTGTGAGAAAATTCTATGTTCTGTTAAGTGTTTTCTTGCGAAAGGTGATATGATGAATGATGGCAGGATCCACAGTAAAGAAAAAAGTCGATCTATCTAAAGGATAACTGTATTGACCCCTTTTGTTCCAGTTAAATCTTTGTACTTAATGACTGTGTCAGTAAAAGAGCAAATTATCTATCATATTATAGGATTGGAGCTGAACATTTCTGATAATTTTGAGAAGGAGATCATAAAACTTCCTGAAAACTCTTGAAGAACCATTCTTGAGTGCTGGAATTCTTTCCTCTATACTGGTTCATCTGTCAGGAGAGACATGAGGAAAAAAAATCTGCTACTTGTTATAAATCCCCCTAAATCCCCAATATTGGCAGCATCTGAAGCAACTGACCTAGGCTTAACTAAACAGTTTGGAAAAATAAAATTTTAAATAGACTGATTTCACACAAAAATAAATTTATTGGCTTATATAAGCCTCGTAAGTCTTCATTTTTCTGGGTAAAATGTTGTAGCCTTCCTGTCTTTCTAGAAGCTGATTCTACATATTGCCTGTTTTCACTCAAGATTGACAGTTTCGTGCAGACTATAAACATTCAGCCTTCTACATGCAAGCATGTAGATAGCTTTGTTGTGTATTTCACCACTAGAAGGCTAATGTTTAGCTAGGTAAGTAGTGGTTTTCTTGTATTTGTTCTGCAGATGCTACCTAAACATGCAATAGGCCAGGGGGACAGTGGCTCTTGGTGTCTGCACTGGTGGTTTAGTTTGTTTCAGGGTATGCTTTCGTAGCAAACCTGCAGATTGTTCCCATGCTTCAGTACATATCACAGAGCAATCTCGGAGCATGCAAACTGGGGTCTTTTGGGATGAAAATAAATCAGGTAATGTACTCCAAAGCTGTGTCTCATGCACACCAACTTTTAACGAGGACTCAAATGATAAAGCCAGTTTAAATCTACATTGAAGTGAACTCCTATGAAATGCATATAGTGTAGGGAGTGGATCATCGCTGTTTTGTTTTACAGATCTGTTCCTGTTGTACCACAGTGTTTGCCGATGTTCATATCGCCTAAAAGGAACATGCTACCTTTTGACAAATGAAATAGTTGTTTTTCATTAGTTTTAGGCATGTAACTACCTTGCTGTATTGGAATTATAGCACTTAACATAGGATGAGAACTGTCTCCCAGTCTTAACTACATGTCAGATCTCTTTAATAGAGCTCGTGCTGAAGGAGTTCCTTACAACTATTTTAACATTGCCTTCACATTGTGGATTTTATTGCAAAGTCAGAAATTCTTTTCCCAGCTGTTGAATAGGAAGTCATATGTGGAACTCCTGTAAAATTAGTTGTATTTGCGTGAAACTTATTGTAAGAACCACTAAAAAGAATCTAATTTTTTTGTTGCGTGGTTACATTCCTTTTAAAGAATTGATTAATTTGAAGCAGATAATTATCACCAGGTGTTCAGCATATGTCACATAAGCCTTGACTCAGGGATTCTCTTCTCTTGAAAGTCTGTGGGGTTTAAACACATCAAAAGACTTTTTTAAACTTGAGAGTGCTTACCATTTCTTGTAAACTGAGCTGTACAATTATTTTGTAAGCATCAGGTTGCATGTATGTTTCGTGTCACACTGGAAATTGCTCCCTGATATACTGCGGTCCCTTCTAATACTGTAATTCGCTCAGGATCCAATGAAGATGTCACTGAGAAACTTCCATCACAATTTATTGGTCATTTGATGATGTGTTACTGTTCTTGTGCTATTCTTTGTCTTTGATTATAATATTTTTTTCTTATTCATTTTTCTCTTGCTCTGAACCTGTGCTTAAGTGATCTGATCCTTTGCTCCAGATGACATCTGTCTTATTATAGATGGCTTAATGTGCAATTACAATCGGCAGAGCAGCCTTTTTAAAGTTAGGCGTTTATATTACTCTGCTTTTGAAAGCAGTGTGACTTGTTTAGGTCTGTTTCCTACTTTTAATTCAGTCCCCTGCAACTCAAAAGAAGGATAATTATGGTAAAATGTGAACATTAGGGAAGGAATCCAATGCATATAGTTACCTTTTCAGCCATTTCTAGTGTTTGAGTCAGTGGGCTAGAATTTTTGTAGTTGTAGAGGTCTATCACATCTAATTACCATGGAAATGGATTCTAGCAATGTTGAATGATTATTATGGCCTTGTAGAATAATCCTGTACCACATGCTTACTATGAAATCTAATCTAAATGGCACTTATAAATTTATCTGTTGTTTGCGTAGAGGAGGCTATGAAATCTAATCTAAATGGCACTTAATAAATTTATCTGTTGTTTGCGTTAGAGGAGGAGGAAGAGGCAAGGAAGAGGTGACAGCTTTCAGCAAAAGCTTGGGAGTGGGAATTTAATAATGATCATCCTGGCAATCTAAAGGGGCTCTTGACAAATAAAGGAGGAGGTGGGAGCCTAATGTTGTGTCAGAGGGCAAGTGAGACAGAAATGCAGAAAATATCATGATTTTGTGGTGTTGAAATAATATGTCTGTACTGTGAGATAAGAAAGATTGTTACATTTGATGCCTCTGCTATTAGTTGAAATTGTGGTTTTCTTAATTTTAGTCAGCCTTCTTATGACAGTGTTACCTTCTTTCACAGATGAATAGGATCTATCCCTACAGCACGTTTCTCTGAGTTTAAAGTTCTGTCAGCTGCCTCCAGTATCACATCTAAAAGGCTACTGCATATTTGTTACATGTTAGTGGTGGCCACCAGTGGCTCATGCACAACTGTAAACAACACTTGGCTTTTCTTATCTGCCTCAGCAGGGACAGAACTCAATTTCTTGTCACCCCTCCTACTTGAAGTGTACCGTAAATTTGCGAAGTGCAGAGAAGGTTTGAGTTGCAGTACTGTTGTAAATGCTGACATTCCTGTTGTTTGGTCAATTACTTTTCTGAGCACCAGCTAGTACTAGCACGTGTCTGGGACTTAACTGGTCAATGCAGATTGAACCCATTGACAGGGAAACAAATATGTTAAGTAGGACTCTATTTGAATATTGCTATTTAGATAACTGTAGTAAAGGCAATGCCTGTTTTCTGTGCCTTTATGTGATAGTTGCAACCTTCATTTTGTGAACTTACCATCTTTATGCCTGTCATTTCAGGTCATCTACTGAAATATCTTTTGGGTTAAATCAGGAGTTGTCACGTTTCAAACATGAAGTCATTTACAGACACATTTAGGTATCACGGAGGAGTGATTTGAAGCCACTGTAATGAGCCTGGAGCTGTAATTTCTGTAAGTTGATGGTCAAATAGGTATCCTGCAGGCTGCTCTTAGGATTTAAGTACATGATTTTCCCAGTACAATGGGGCTGCAAGTCCTGCCTTTAAACATTCCAAAGAAGTTACTGGATCCTTATAGTGATCCTTAGTACCAAAGATTTGATGTTGCAGACGTATAACCAAGTACTGATCAAGATGATAAATTATTGCTGAAATGGCTAAATGATGGTTTTATGTTGTTATTGATGACAAAGCTTAGTGAGCTTCCAAAGTAAAGTATTTATAATGTCCTGTCAGGTGGATTTGGATGTTGTCTTTGGGACTAGCCAGTGAAAGGTTTGATATTCTGAAAGTCTTGATTCAAAAGTATCCTTCTAGCAATTGCTAGTTACTTTAGATGTCTAAATTGATCTTCAGAGGATGAATATTCACATCCTGAAAAATCACTTTCCGCTAGAGTGTTAAGTCTTCAAAGTAACTAGCCAGTCATAAAAACACAATTGCCTGTAGTGAGCAAGACTTGGAGTGACAACGCGCTCTGTGCAACTAAAAATTTGGTAGTCCTTTCTCCTTTCTGGCCAGTGTCTATACTATTTTCTTGTAGCTCTTTATACAGCATGGATATGTGATGCAAGGTACGCTATGTGCTTCCCAAATAACTGCACGATAAGTGTTTCTGCTTTCTGAACAATCTGTAATTATATTGATTTTTCTTTCAGAAGAATAATGATCTGAAATTAGAATTTGGACTATGTCCTTGTCTGAGGTTTTAGGTGCAGTCTGATATATGATTCGGGAAAATAACTTGACAGTTTCAGTACCTTTCACAGAAGATCTCATTGTTGCTTAGGAACCAACATAATGTCCATGAAATGTACTATCCACGTCAGATGGTAAAAGGGTTTCATCTGAAATGTACATCTCCTGAAGCATTATGTCAGTGCTTATATGCCATCAAAAAGAGCTATGGAGATAGGCAAACTTCTGCAGTATTGGTAAGAATATATTTTACTGCCTGTCTACCTCAAAGTTTCCTTGGAACACCATAAGCTCTAACTCAAAGCTAACCAGAAAATGAGTTGTGGATAGACAACTGAAATGTCTCTAACACACTTTTTATCACATTTCCTTGTTATGATTATGGCAAAGCAGACCTTTTTGAGGAGGGTTTTCTGTATGTACATACTATCCATTTTCTATTACTACTGGGTGGGTGGGTTTGTTTCTAATTTGGCAGACAGAAGGCAGTTCTCTCTGCCATAATGTTTCTACTGTAGTACTTTTATTGCTAGCAAATACTTTGACCAGCTTAAGCAAAAAGTTAGTTGACACAGAAGGGACCACTCCGTAAGAAATGTAAATTAAATTTGGTTTTTTTTTTTTCTGGCTAAAAATGCCAAGTATTCTATCAAAGTATGTAAATTAATACCGTAGAAAATTTATCTGAGCATTTGAAAAAACAAGACTAAGGAAGAATGCATGACTATTCTCAAACCGTTCTTCCTGCAGATGACTTTATTAATCAGAAATAATTACTAGCTAAGATATAGCAGCTTAAAGAAAGATGGCACTTTTCTACAGCAAGCACCAACTGAGAGAGATCAAGCTATGTCAGAATAAAATTCTCTGAGTCAGTTCCGGACTTGTTCTACCTGATGACCTTTTTTTAACCTCACTCATAATCCATTTTTTTCCTGCTGTGACAATGATGCTTGGAAATGTTGGTTTGTCCAAATTCACTCACTTTCCAACTAATTCTACATTGCTGTACATCATCAACAGTTGGCAGTGTCCGTTCCATGCCATGTATTCTACCTTAACTTTGTTATGATACAAATCTTTGCATGAAATGTAGTGAATGGAATAAAATCGACTTTAAGGTACATAGAATGAAAGCAGAGACCACAGAAACACTGAACAGGTTTGTTTTTTTTAATCAGAGGAGCCCGTATCTATAAAACCTAAAAAGTTTTAGCCTTTCTTGATGTAATATAAACAGTTTTAAAGATTGAAGTGAACACTTTTGAAGGATGACTATTCTTCAAGAACATTGTGTTGTGTTTTTTTTAAAAGAAACTTTGCAGAGCACTTACAAAATATAGAATATGATATTGTTATTTTAATAACAAGGATTTGGTTTAAGACCTGCAGACTTTATACTAAAAAAAAAAAAAAATAATCTCTATTTAGATAATGACAACATATAATTTACACAAAGTTAATTACAGTAACTTACATCAAAGCAGCTCCAGAAGGCACACTTCCCACTCAAACAAAATAAAACCACATTTCTGTAATCTCCTACTCGCACTGTTTGAAGAAAAATACTAGCAAATGAATTAAGAATTTACCTGTGTCGTCTTGTTACTTCTTGATTTTTACCAGTGAAGAGTGCTATCTTTGTTACTGATGTGCTCCTTTTAAAGATCTGAATAGGTTTTCTGGTGATCACTCTCTGTGGCATCTTTTATGCAGGTGCTTCTTGTTGCTAAGAGATCAGTTGCTTAGAGATGGAAGTTTGTTTTTTGTAATAGATCAGGGGCCATTGCTATTGAAAGAAAATTTTGTAATTTTACCTCTACAGCTGAATGTATCTGCTGCAAAATAGCCAATGATAGAGATACACATACCTAATGCTGATTAGAATAGTAACTGAAGAGTAAAACAGTAAACGAAGTTTATAATTATGTTTGGCTCTGAATATCAAGGAAAGAGATTTGTCGTTAAACTGGAGGTGCAACTAGCAGAAATTATATTAATTCTTTGCCTAGCATATCTATACTTCTAATATATATAATATATCTATACTTCTAATTTCCAACAGAAAGGAAGAAAAGTCTGAAAGTTTTATTCTGAAATTGGGATGCACAAAGTTGTTGGTAACCTTTTGTAAGATACAATCGTACACAGACATGGGAAAGGTCTTACTGACTGTCCTATACATTTTTGTATATGCTGTTTCCTTTATATTCTCAGTTGGTTTGCTAACTCTTCAGAATTACTATACAAACTGAAGGCTGGTTTCTCTGCTTTTTTCTCTTCTTTTTTTTTTTTTTTTTCCCTGTAGCCTTGGGCAACTTGAACAAACTTAACTTAGGAAAATCCAAATGTTTACAAGAACTGCGTTAAGCAATTAAAGGAAACATTGAAATAATGACTGAAGATCTATAGGAAAAGGTGATGATGATATTAAAAGATGAAACTAACACAGAAGTGTGAATAAGGTACCTGTGCCTGTTAATTACTGTTTTGAAACACCAGCAGAAGTCTGAATTTTCTCAATTTCCGCTATGGGAGATCCTTAGCTGACTCAGCTGCCTCTTCTATGAATTTACACTTATGAGTCCAAATAGACTGTTTTGTGAAATAGGTGAAAATAATCTTTTCTTGCTTAGGCTCTCAAGTTTAGAAAGTTCAGTCACTCAAGTCTGTTTTCAGTAAGGTCGTGTTATGTCCCCTGGCAGTAAGACACTATACATCCTTGTCTTCCACTGTCAGGCCACAAATGTAAAAGATTCTCGTAAAATGTTTTCATTCTTCTTTTTCTGAATTCACTCAAGGCTTTAGCATTAGCATTTAAAAGGAATAACTAAAACCAAAATAGAACACTTTTAATAAGAGAACCCATCTAATGGGTAAAAGGGTCTTATATCTAAAGGGCTATGATCTCACTTGGAACAAAAGGTATTTAAGAGTTATGTACAATAGTTCTAGTGATGGAGTATTTTTAACTTGGGGAAGGATGGAAGAGGCCTAGAATTTTATTGAATGTGAAATCTCTTTTGAGAAGCCTTTCTTAAAGTAAGTAAGTAAATAAATAAATAACGCAGACAGTCTGGGGAGAATAAGGACTGAATTCATGCGGAAATGCTTCCAGCATTACTGCAACCTCATTGAAGATACACAGCTTGCACAAGCAGAAGCCAACATAATTTCAATCTGAAAACTGAACTCTTGTTCTTTTTCCATGTGCACACGCTCTTCTATATCTATTTATTATGCAGAGAATTGTTTACAGAATAATTTCACTGTATAATTTTCCTGGAATCAAAAGTACAAGCAGAAATGGGCGGAACTTCAGTGAATAAATCTATTCTGTCCTGTATTTAGAGCTGGTCAAATAATGATTAAAACTTGTTGCATAGTATCTGATGTTCTGAAAGGGATAAAATTACTTTGTTTTATTTCAGAAAGAGATGAGAGCTGGCTTTAATTTTTATGCCTACCTAAAAATTTTGAGGGAAATCATGCATTAATATTTTTTGTTTTAACAAGCCAGCTGGAGGTTTTTGCTACTTGTAGACTAAAGATTAACATTCTGGAGGAGCTAGATTTGGAGGCTGGTTTTGGTCCATTTCATGGTGCATTTGTTATAGATTGTTAATGTGGACAAACTAGTATGAATGATCAGTTCTGAAGCAGAGGGATAATTGTTCCATGGATAACAAATCAAGAAAGCTTTATGTAGCAGTATAAGAAAGTTACCATAGGAAGTTTCCAGCTCTTTCCGGATTTGAAACTGGTTTACTGCATTTAGTGTTGCTTTGGTTTCAGCTGTTGGGAAGAATAACAGCTTGTGTTGAAGTTTGCTTGCTAGTTTTCTTGTGTTTTTCTTCAAGTATTGGTATCTTGTGGCTTTTGTGTTCTGTCTAGGTTATAAAAGGAAATTATGATACCTCAAACCCTTGTGTGGTTGCAGCTGTCACTCACTGACTGTAGAGATGGTATGTGTTTTTATAGGTGTTGGGTCAGGCTGTAGTATTAGAGAGTAACATGCCTGTTGGAAAAAGAGCTCGGGGGGGGGCATTACGTTCATTATTGCTGAATTACAATTAGAACAAATATTAGCTTAATTTGAAAGCAACTATATCCTTAGATATTCTGTATTATACATGCAAATGGTAAGCATAAACTTCTTAACTACTCATATTCTTTTAAAAAGTTTTAGAATGAGAAGTTTGGTAAAATAAGAAATTAATACAAGGAATGCGAAACCAATACAATTTCTTTCTTTGTCAGCATGTGTTGCTTGATGTTTAGGGGAGTCCAAGAATGATCTGACCAATTTCCCAAACAAACACATTTTGATTCCTTGCTCCATGATCATTTACATAATCAAAAGTACTGATTTCTAAAAAGGAAGAATACGGTAACGTTTTTGTTGGGGCTCCTTCTTCTGTCAGTGCTATTTATCTACTTATGATATGAAGAATTTGTGCCTGAATCATAATTCGGGGCCAAGAAGGCAGTTGAATTGGTCATAAAGAAGTCACAAAAGGGTTAAATAATGTGAAAATACTTGTTTATAGTTAAACTAGGTTTTGTCAACGCTGACTTCTGTGGGATAGATCTTTAAATCAAATATTATTTCCATATACCAGAGAAAATGTATTTAAGTTCTTTCATGCCAAAGAATTCCTGGAACTTTGTATAATGCAACCAGAATGACTGGACTTGTTGTTTGCTACAAAGATCTATGGTTGAATACTACAAATTCTTCAGAGCCTGAGTAGGCATTCACTGAATTAACAAAGTTCTTTTTTATACCATTAAAAATAAGGCAATTTTTTCCCCCTAAATATTTTACAATAGACTTTTGAGAAAAAAGGATGCAAAAAGTTCTTCATAGTTGAGCAGAAAGGTACGCAACCCTGTAAAGACCCTGGGGCTCATATGATAAAATTGATTAAAGTTCTGTTTTCATAATAAGGAATTGAATCTGGTCTAGTAACTATGTATAAAAAACCCGTAACCTTCTGTTTCAGTTTACTGTTAAAGTAATTATTACTAGTAAATTGCAAAGTACAGCAGAACATTTGCAGGCAGTCTGCTTTTAGCCATTGTCTTCCATTTCTAGTCAAGACTTACAGTGCTGCCTTGATTGGTGCCTGAGTGCTTCTTCTAAGCGGCTCCTTCATTTGGCCGGTGTCTACTGCACTCTGAGACCTGTTTATATCTCTTCCATCAGCATTTCTGTGAGTTACTCTTTCATCCTTTTACAATAACATATCTATTCGTTGTCATAAATTCACCCTTTCAGAGAACAGTGTGTACATATGTAGGTGTATTTTGAGGGAGTTAGTAGCACACAATATTGGAAATCACTCATTTCACATTTTGTGCTTGAATTTTTCTTATCCAATGTCTTGGAAGGAGCTGGCCTATTTGGCTGTTCTAACATCATACTCAGTGCAGAGGTGATCTCCTTTTTTGCTTCCCCATCAAATTTTTCTTAGTGCAAATTAAAGTTTGGCTTCTCTAGCTAATGCCATTTTAAAAAGATCACCTAAGGACTCTTGTATCATGGGGTTCACTGAAATCCATTTGTATTGCCCACAGTTTTTCTTTTATGCCTAGGTTTAGAAGATCTATATTACTTGCAGTTTTAACACCGGGCTGATTTGGCAATTCTGTTTCCCAAATCTTCACAACTCACTTTCTAGGGTATCTTCCAAATCCCTCAGACTTCAGAGGGTGTTGGAAAGTGTTTTATGTGGATGTTCAACATCTAGAGTGTCATGGTGGCCCATCTGTTTCAGTAAAGTAGATGAGCTGTTATTCTGGATGTTGGATGCTAGGAAATAAATTTTATTTAATTATTTATTGGGGGGCTTTTGTTTATTTTTTAGTGCTGGGTGAACAGAGTAATTATGGCCAGGTTTATACAATCTGCCAACTGTAATAAAATAAGAATAGTCTGCCTTGTAAATTAGACTAACGAAGAATGGGCTAGATGCATGCCATAAGCCCCTTGTTTCTGCTCTTTCTGTGGAGGTCTAGTTATTTCCAAAACGTTCAAGCTATAACTACTTTCTGCCTTTTATGTTTCTATTTTGTATTTAAAGGGGCTAGAAAAAAGCCCAGATCAGCCAAGAAAAGGTGTGAGAACTTTGTGTCTCCCCTTGAAGAATAATAAACAATAAAAGAAACAATCCTTCCAGTTTTCTCCTGGGCTCCCTGGGTAGTCTGCATCTACTATGGCATGGAAAGACCACCATATTGGAACAAGAAGGCAATGCAGAATCTGCTCCCTTTCTCTGCCTCATCTGATGAAGTCGGTCTTCAGTGGTGAGTTCTGTGAAGCAAACACTTCTCCACGTAAAATCATCCTAGAGTCACCAACTCTCTTCTCAGATGATAGCTGCCCCTGTGTTAAGCAGGAGGCTGGGGCTACATGACCTCCTGAGGTCCATTTCAACCTTAATTTTTCTGTGTTCCTATTCTTCTGACATCTTTCTGGCAGCATATCTGCTTCTCTTGGCCCAATCCAACCTGTCCCAACCTTACTCCAGTTGGAAATGGAGGGGTTTATAGATCCCATTTTTCTGTCAGCCATAATTCAGGACTCTACTTGGTCAAAAAGTGTGACTAGTCTCCTACTCCTTCCTCTTTAATTGACAAAGAGAAAATTTCTGCATAAGCTTGCTGTAACACTGCTGTGTGTAGCAGCTAAATATTTGTGGTGGCTGCTACGCTGTTGATATATTACACGTAAAAATCAAAATATCTGTGTTCAGTGCAGTGTTCTTAAGTAGATGTTCCACATGCTTCCACTAGCTAGGATCCTTCCCCAGAATCTCTGCTTGCTGAAAACTCTTTAGAAATGTTTAAAGAGTACAAAAAAGAAAGAAAAGCTCTGGGAGAAGCTCATTATACTGTCAGGTACAAAACAGTCAATAAGTGCCTCTTGAAATCCTTTCTGCCTGTACTGCCTTGAGATAGGTATGAGTCTTCAGACATTATCACCTTTGGGGATTTAGGGTTTATGTTTTTGTTGGGTTTTTTGGTTGCTTCTGTTGTTGATGGAAAGACGTTTATAAAAGAAGTTCTATGTGGGCTTGAGCACTCAAAAAGATCTCTTTGGTAATTTCTTTTATCTGTCTGGAACAGACACAGATGCAGGAAAAACTGTAAGTGGTATAGCTGAATGCAGCTTCTTTAGGAGCCATTTGTCTACATGTGTTTTTATTCCCTTCAAAACAGGTCTCACTTCGTGTTTGTGCACTCTGTGCTTCATTACAATTATTCCTTCCCTGAATAATACATTTGTGTGTAGCTGCACAGGAGCCAGTGGGCTAGTTCAGCTTTTCTTTTGAGGGCCATTTTCACCCCAAACTTGTATCAATTAGCTTAAAGGAGGAACTGCACAGACCACATTGCGGTTTTGGGGAACAGATATTGTAGTTACTGATAAAATATATGTAATTCACTATGGCATTGTATTAATATCAGAATGTTAACTGTTACTTGAGAATTGCCTACCTCAACCGCTACTGCAGGAACTGATTACTATTTTGGACTGCACTTTTGAATATTTTGATTAGATTTTGAAAAATATTAAATATCTAACAGCCCTTCTGTGAAGGAACTAGTGATGGCATTCATCGATAAGTTTTTTAGAAATACTTGTAAAAAAACCCTTCTCTTTGCTTGGTAGTATTGTCTATTAGAAGGTGGCAATAAACCTGTTGTCAGGCCTCCAAAAACATAAAAACCTTTCTGAAGCTACAGCATAACAATAAGGAGGTGGCAGGCTGTTTCCCTAGTATTTGATCGGGGCGAGGTGCTAGTACCTATAAAAATACCAGATTCTGACCTATGAAGGTTGTATTGTTGTACTGTTTGACTGTCAGATTTGATGGATTCTTTTGTTTGATGAATGAGGCAGTAATTTTGACATTTCTTCTAAATTTTGAGAGCTTGACTTATTGGTAACTTTCTATAGTATTTTCTTATATTCCTCATGATTGTGGCAGTTAACAGGAAAATAGCTTTTTCTTAAAACTTAAACATATGTTGTAATTTAGAAAAGGCCAAAAAATTAATGGAAA
This sequence comes from Charadrius vociferus, assembly GCF_000708025.1. Lineage (NCBI taxonomy): Eukaryota > Metazoa > Chordata > Aves > Charadriiformes > Charadriidae > Charadrius > Charadrius vociferus. Next base: position 679,708 of record NW_009648526.1, on the reverse strand, counting down.
GCTTTCGAGACGATATGGTGTGGTAGGAAAGAGGAAGGGTATGGATATTGGACAGATTATGTATTTGTGTGTAGTTACACTATTATGTGGTGCCTGTCTACCAATTTTAAAACATTTTGCTGCAGCAGTCACACAAAACATGACTGAAGGATGTGGTAAAAGGTCTCTCTGTGTTAAGGCATGTGTAGGGTATAATGCTGTTGGCTCTGTAGTTGTAATTTTCCCTATATTGAATATAAAAGTCTTTATACTCAGGGGAGCACTGAAAAGACTGTAAAGTTCAATGGAGTTTCCACTCAAAACGATGGCATTTTGTCCTAACTTCAGTAAGAATTGGATAGGTGTCCTTTAAAGCATATGGAGAGGTGATGAGGTAAAGTTCCAGGAAAAGGATTTTGAAGTTTGATTGTTAAGCCTTGACTTATCTCTGCCTATTTTTACCTCAAAATCTTCTCTCGGAAATCAAGCATATGCTAGTGGTGTGTATTAATAACTTACCCTTCGTCCTAATTCACAGTTATCTAGACAACAATTTCACTTATCTGCTATGTTTTCCAAGCATATCTAATAAGGCTATTATTCTTTTTTTTAATGATCAAAGGGGTCCTAGGGCTGAATGGATTACTGAGCTTTGAGATCCTTGAAGGAAAAATAAAATAAATAATAAAAAAAGAATATTGCAGGGTTATGTTGCTATTGCCTTTTTAAATAGGCATAAGGTAGCTGTTATTTGGCACTTTTCTTGCCTATTAACAGGATTTAAACCTTGTAATTAAATTAAGCCATATTTTCTTGGTGACTGCCCCCCAAATCAATCTCCTTATTCTGTCCACATCAGGTTGGTAGAACAGCATTAAAAAAACTTGGATATTTTTCTTCTATTAGTCTGCCTGCATAAGTTCAGGTCTTCAGACTATGGTAGACTACAGTTGTTAATTCAAGAAGTATTACTTATTTTGAAGATGGGGACAGTGTGTTCTTGTCACAGGCAGAAGCAGCTGTAATGAAGTATTATAGGAACAGGTCACGGATGTGCTGTCTAAAACTAACTCTGTATTAAGTATCTGAGCTTCTACAGTTTCAACTTGTTAGATGTTCAACCTCTTTACATTTTTTTTCTTCTCCTGAATTGGTATTGCAGCTGGTGAGAAAAGGGAAGAGGTATGTGAAGACTTTTGTCCTTGATGTGCAGGAACTAGTGACGACTAACCTCGACTTTTTCTCTCTTTGTCCATGGATATAAGACTAATTTGAGAGCAGCTTTTTTTAGTTTAGGTTGGAAGGGACCTTAAAGATCATCTAGTTCCAACTCCCCTGCCGTGGGCAGGGACACCTCCCACTAGACAAGGTTGCTCAAAGCCCTGTCCACCCTGGCCTTTGAACACTTTCAGGGATGGTGCCTCCACGATTTCCTTGGACAACCTCTGCCAGTGCCTCACGACCCTCATAGTGAAAAATTTCTTCCTAATATCTATGCTAAATCTCCCCTCCTTCACTTTTAAGCCGTTCCCTCTTGTCCTATCACTACATGCCCTTGTAAAAAGTCTCTCTCTAGCTTTCTTGTAGGCGCCCTTCAGATACTGGAAAGCTGCTATAAGGTCTCCCCCAGAGCCTTCTCTTCTCCAGGCTGGACAACCCCAGCTCTCTTAGCCTGTCTTCATAGGAGAGCTGCTGCAGCCCACTGATCATCTTTGTGGCCGTCCTGTAGACCTGCTCCAACAGGTCGATGTCCTCCTTATGTTGAGGGCGCCAGAGCTGGACGCAATATTCTTCTGGCAATGACTTCAGCAGCTTGAATACACTTGCTGTCTGTTGGTGCCACTTTTAGAAACGTGTTCCAGTATCCACTTAATTTTTCCAAGCAAATTTCTGTTATTTGGCCATTATAGTGGGATGAGGAGTCCCCTGTACTTTTGTTGTATCTCATAGAATTCTTTTTAATCGTCACTTGGATATATTGTGGGATGTTTCAGGCATTTTTTTTAACAAATAGGGATGCTTTCCACCAAAAGTTAAAAACAAAAATATTAAACTTTTGCTAAAAGGAAAGTATAGCCAAACCTCTAGTGCATATAATCCCAATCAGTCAAAGCAGTCATAAGAGTGCTTACAGAACAGAACATTTTCAGTGCTGAAGGTGCTGCAGGCATTTCCTCAGTACAATTAACACACTCAATACAATACTCAAGTTTAGCTTGGAAAGAAGATATGCAATAATCAAATGAAAATGCTACTAACCACTTCTGGTTGTTCTGAATCCTCTTAACTGCTTTTTCAAGTACTGTTGGTTATTTTGCTAATGGTACCAATTTCTCTGTCAAGACAGCCTTGGCTGCACAAGCTCTGAAGTGGACAGGGTTCAGAGAAGCATCTCTGCACATGCTTTCTAATCACAGTGCTGCTTGAAGGCATAGCAGGTTTGCAAAAGCATTTTCTGTGCACTGGTGTTATTGCTTATATAAGAGGGTTTTACAGTAAGTGTTTTTACATAAATTTGCCTGTACATAAGTCCAAGTTATGAAGTATTTTGTAACTGATTAGCTTCTCATAAAATGCTGGGTTTTTTCCTTTTGTGCTGTTTTGGCAAATACAAGAAGCAAATATTTTGATAGTCTATGGAGAAAAAAAGACCATGAATCCAACTTAGAGCCATATGGAATTTCAGGTTGAAAATGCTCCTTTAAAATAATTCCCTCTCTGCTGAAATATATTGTTCTCAGTTTCTGTATAACCTTAACCTTGTAAAGGCTGCAAGTCAGTTTTGTAGAAACACACATGTTTAGGCACTCTCATGTAAGCGTTTGGTGGAATATTACAACTTCATGCTATACAACACAGTGCAATAATTGTGATTTTCTGTAGAAGAAACTGCTAGCAAAACCAAAATAGTTACGTGTGATTATGTACCGCAACAAGCAAAATTGCCCTTTGGTTGTGAGCTTAGAATTCACAAGCTCTGAGGGACTGTAGCCTGTGACTCAGAATATATCCCAAATGCTGTGATCTATAAAACATTATTTTTTACTTTGAAATTATATCAGGTAAGTATGCTTAATCTGGGTCCTTTTTGATGAACTCTGAAATGCAAACAAAACAGAACTTATAGCCTGCACAGCTACGACTTCTGAATTACCTGTAATTATGTTTATCAGATAGTCCTACAACTTGTCCAATACAAAATTTCTCACAATTACTGGTGTGTGTACATAAGTAAAATGCAATGTATTTTCTAAAAACCTAGTTATAACAAGCCAAACTCAAACTGCAGAAGCAGTACTGAAATTTGTTCCTCTGAAATGACATGTTTGCTGAAGACTATGTCTAAGACCAGCATAATCTGGCCAGGGATGTGAAGGGCAACAAGAAAGGCTTCTATGGGTATGTCAGTGATAAAAGGAAGACTAGGGAAAATGCAGGCCCTCTCTGGAAAGAAACAGGAGAACTGGTCACCTGGGATATCACAGAATCACAAAACGATAGGAGTTGGAAGGGACCTCTCGAAATCATCTAGTCCACCCCCCCCTGCCAGAGCAGGTCCACCTGCAGCAGGTTGCACAGGACGATACCCAGGCAGGTTTTGAATGTCTCCAGAGTGGGAGACTCCACAACCTCTCTGGGCAGCCTGTGCCAGTGCTCTACCACCCTCAGAGTAACGAAGTTCCTCCTCATGTTTAGATGGGACTTCCTATGTTCAAGTTTGTGCCAGTTACCTCTTGTCCTATCACTGGGATCACTGAAAAAAGACTGGTCCCATCCTCATGGCACCCTCCCTTTAAGTATTTATAAGCATTGATAAGATATCCCCCCTCAGTCTTCTTTTCTCTAGAATAAAAAGACCCAAGTGCCTCAGCCTTTCCTCATAAGAAAGATGTTCCAGTCCCCTAATCATCTTCGTAGCCCTTTGCTGTACCCTCTCCAACAGTTCCCTGTCCTTCTTGAACCGGGGAGCCAGAACTGGACACAGTACTCCAGATGTGGCCTCACCAGGGCAGAGCGTTGGTGGATAAGGGAAAAGCAACTGACATCATCTACCTGGACTTGTGCAAAGCATTTGACACTGTCCCATATGACATCCTGTTCTCTAAACTGGAGAGACATGGATTTGATGGATGGACCACTCAGTGGATAAGGAATTGGCTGGATGGCCTCACTCAGAGAGTTGTGGTCAATGGCTCAATGTCCAAGTAGCTAGCAGTGATGAGTGACATTCCTCAGGAGTCAGTACTGGGACTGGTGCTGTTTAACATCTTTGTTGGTGACATGGACAGTGGGACTAAGTGCACCCTCAGCAAGTTTGCTGACGACGCCAAGCTGTGTGGAGCAGTCAACACACTGGAGGGAAGGAATGCCATCCGGAGAGACCTGGACAGCCTTGAGAAGTGGGCCTGTGCAAACCTCATGAAGTTCAACAAGGCCAAGTGCAAGGTCCTGCATTTGGGTCAGGGCAATGCCAAGCACAAATACAGGCTGGGCGGAGAATGGATTTAGATCAGCCCTGAGGAGAGGGACTTGGGGGTGTTGGTGGATGAGAAGCTCAGCATGAGCTGGCAATGCGCGATTGCAGCCCAGAAGGCCAACTGTGTGCTGGGCTCCCTCAAAAGCAGTGTGGCCAAGAGGGCGAGGGTGGTGATTCTGCCCCTCTGCTCTGCTGAGACCCCACCTGGAGTCCAGCTCTGGTGCCCTCAACATAAGAAGGACACGGACCTGTTAGAGCGGGTCCAGATGAGGCCACAAAGATGATCTGAGGGCTGGAGCATCTCTCCTGTGAAGACAGGCTGTGAGAGAGTTGGAGTTGTTCAGCCTGGAGAAGAGAAGGCACTGGGGATACCTTATAGTGGCCTTGCAGTACCTAAAGAGGGCCTACAGGACAGATGGGGAGGGGCTTATTATCAGGGAATGTAGCGATATGACAAGGGGTAAGGGTTTTAAACTGAAAGAGGGGAGATTTAGGTGGTAAGGCACTGGAACAGGTTGCCCAGAGAAGTTGTGGAAGCTCCATCCCTGGAGGTGTTCAAGGCCAGGCTGGATGGGCCTTTGAGCAACCTGGTCTAGTGGAAGGTGTCTCTGCCCATGGCAGGGCAGGTTGGAACTAGATGATCTTTAAGGTCGCTTCCAACCCAAACCGTTCTATGATTCTATGATAATGGAAACAGTGCAAAACCCTCTCTGCAGACTCAGTGTTTGGGGGAATCCAGTCAATTTTGATACTTGAAACACTCAGGATTGTTAGCAGTTCTAAATGAAGCTTTTGTAAATAGTCTCACAACCCCTGCACAGTGCAGTACTCACCAGTAATACTTAAGGTGACTCCGAAGAAAATACCTTGGCAGCTGCTAGCAGAATCACTGTGTTAGATTGGTGCTTTGCCTGTGATGATTCACTCTGCTTCTTAGTAAATGTTCTCAGATGGAAGTTTCTCTGCTGCAATTGGGTGACTGAAACCACTGGCTTTGCTGTTCAAGGTGAAATGGCCAGTATATGTAATCAGGAGGAAATCTCATGGTCTGTATTTTTCTTTATGATTTAAGTTCTGTTTTTAGGCTCAGGGGATGCCGGGTCCAGTAGATCTTCTATAAAAACTAAGTAAATAATTGATCAAAGGCTTAAGTGATAAGGTGTAAAAATCAGGTTAGAGTGTTCTCGATTATGAATGTTCTTTTTTAATGCATAACAAAACCAGTCATTGTGGCTTTGCTTCATATAAAAATTGATATGTTCAATAATCCTCATCTCTGCTTGCCAGCAGACTCCCTACATACCTGTAATAGATGCTGATCTAATTCTATAAAACATACATGGTAATCACTTGTACATAAGAGCATTAATTTTAAAATTAGTATCTAAACAGACAAACCAGGCAGCTTTTCATAGTCAGATAGCTATGCAAAAACACTCACCAGCCTCAGTTGTATCAATAAAAGAATATTTAAAAAAAAAAAAATGTCCCAGGATTAGCTCACAATCAGGCTGCATCTGATCTCTGCTGGAAGAGTAATGTGTCGTGGCAAATCACTCTGGAACTGTCAATTTGGGGGGGGTTTGGTGTTTTTTTTTTTTGTTTTGTTTTGTTTTGTTTTTTTAAGTAACTAATTTGGCTGGGGAGATGCTACAGCTCTTCCTCACTGCTGGACTTCCTTTACCTAGTAACTTAAGTACTAATATCCAGCTTTCCTGCCTGAAGATACTGTATAATCATGTTTAATTGCAGTGATATTAAAACCATCCTAACCGTTGTAAAATCTGTATCTACATACAGGTAAGAAATACACTAATTTTTGTGCTCATTTCTGCTATGCAGAAAAGCTAGAACTTTTTTAAGGAAATACAGTGATTTTCTTTTTTTTTTTTTCTTTCTAGTTTAATCTCTGTGTGTAAGAAGTAACAAGTAGGACATAACCCCAAACTGAGCGTAAAATAAAAATAGAAAACACAACCAGCTCTGTTACATAAAACTAGAAATCGGTATCTGATGAAAGTTAAACTCCCATTTTACTTTTTTCATCATATTTATCCATGTATATGGAGAGAGATGGGAAGCTTTTTTACCTATGGGCAGCTGAGCACAATCCATTAAGCAAAGCCTTCCTCCCTGCTCTCCCTGGTTATAGATATCTGGGCTGGTTTCCTGACAGCCCTTATCATCGTCACTATTGAACTCTTAAACTCTTCTCTTAGTATAGCCAACAAATAACTGCAGGGTTCTAAAAAGAAACTTTCTGTCTGAACAGGCAGTTCAGATTGCTTTCTTTAGAAAGTGCAGGATACAAATACCAGGCCCTGGGTCAGTGTCTGTCGTGCACGTTCAAAAGCCTGATGAAATTGCTCTTCTCTTAGAAATCTTTCTGACTTGATCTACTTCTTTAGAAAATTACTATTTTTTTTTTTAGACATGATTTGTGGCATTTCGTATCCTTTTGTGATATCTTCAGATCTTTTAATGTGGAGACAAGAAATATAAATTCAAAGAGTGCAATCTGAGGAGGTTCTTCCCAGACATGGAATGTGCCAAATTGCTTGCTTGTTGACGTGGGCTGTAGCTACAATGCCTGTAAAGGAACTAAGTATTCTGCCAGAGTGCCCCCACCATCCTGTATTCCCAGAACAATTTGTATGTTGTGTCATAGCCATGTGCCATTTTGAGATCTGCACGGACTTGCATATTTTCTACTCTGCAGAGTAAGACCTAGACAGCTCTGAAACAAGGGTGTTTGGGGGAAGGGGAGGGAATGCACCCCTTCTGGCCCCTGGAAAAACCTCAGTCCCTTCCACTTTCTCCCTAAATGAGGCAAAATTTTCAAAATATGTGTGTACATTCTATTATTGAGTTATATGTGCAGCTTTCCTGAAAATTGTGCATCTAGATAATTTATATAAAACACCCTAGTTAAATTTAAAGTCTAATCTAATAATAAAAATCTCATATATAAGGACTCCATCTCTTGCTTCTTTGCTTGGATGCTATTCCTGTTCTGTGATGACTTGAGATGACATTATAAAATCTTTGAAATTGAGACGATCTTTTAAGAAATGTGTCTGAATAGGGTTTATCTTAGTATCCCACTTTCCCAGAGTGGCAATACTGTAAGTCTAAACCTGTCTTCTGGACTTGCTTTGTTAGCAGTAGAGGAAAAGCAGTTGTTTCTAGGATGTGAGTTATCTTGTTCTCAGGTCTGTGTGGTCACTTAGATTCCATACCTGTCTGTAAGAGGCATTGAGGTGTCATGGATAAGTTTATGTAAGGTTCCTCTTTAGTTAATCCAGTGTATGTAATTTTTATGCTGATTATGAGTAAATAGGTAGTTAGTAATTATTTGGTTACTAATGGAAACTCTAGCTCCCCTAACTGACGAAGAACCAATTCTAGATTATTAGTAGACTTTAACGATGAAGACTACTTTAAATTGTTTTAATATAGATATTTTTTTTTAATGTCATTCTAATGCATGATTTTACTGCTATCTTTAATAGAGTCTTCCAGTTACCTCTGTATCTTTGAAATTACAGTATGTTTTACTGTCAGGACCTCAGAGAATATGTTCTGTGGTTTTGACTTGAGTTGATATAGAGTGCCGATAACATCTACCTGATACAGCTGGCAGTTCTTTTTTTTTGTGTTGAATGTTCTGAGACCACATTGCCATCTTCTTGATTTTTACAAATTATCTCAGTGCAGTTGGAATGTTTCTTTTGCAGCTGTTATTGTGTTTAGTTTTCAGAAAGTCATAGATACCTATAGTAAATTCATTATTTGAAATTTCTTCTGTATGATTTGTGAAACAGATTATATAGTGCTATTTCTGTCTCTTGGCTTTATAAATAGTCTTCTGATGTATATTTGTGGTGTGTATAGTGATATATCAAATTAATATGTTAAAAGTGCTCAAATAGGCAGAAATAGTTCTAATACCCTGTGAATTACAATGGTAAATAAAACAAATGATAGAAAGTTGAGGGGAAGGAAGCTGGAATACTGTTTGTATTCAATACTTTCTGACTGAAAATTACCAAGAGATACAGATAGCTTCAATCAGCTCTTTGTTAGGTTGCGCTGTGTGCAATACTACCTGTAAGAGGGATGGATGCACGTAGTATGATGTGGAGGGATGGAGAAATTTCTGAAGTAGAGAGGCAACCTTAATGCTCCTCTACTTTATATCCAGCTATTTTTCTTCTTCCGGTCTGGTATCCTTGGGCCACAGAGACATCCACGCTTCCTCCTTGGACACATTCCTGGGAAGTGGATGATGTAAGAGAGTTCCCATAGTACACAAACTCCAATTTTTTCCTGTGTTGTTGACATAGCTTTGCCAAAAAATGGTGGTGTTTTTTCTTATTTTGCCTGCCACTCTCAATATAGAGGCAATTTAGGTTTGATAATGAATATTCAGTATTTCATTCCTGGTTGGGTTTTGGGGTGGTTGAGGAGTGTCCTCTTCTTCCTTTGATTCCTTAGAGAAATGCAGGATCCTTTGCAAAAAGCAAGGACTATTTTTCAAGGGTAGATATCTGTGGATTTCTCCAGTTCCATTCCTTGTTTTCAAATTCCAGTGGTGTTACAAAGATGTGCTAGATCTCTCCAGCTGCTTATCATTTGTCATGTGTTTTGATCAGTTGCTTTTATTCCCATAGTTTAAATTCTGAATGGGAGGTTGTAGCTATGGTATTTGAATTGTTCAGTTTGACTTTGCTCCTCAAGTCATCTTTCTCTATGATTCAGCTTTGATTTTTTTAAATAACATATGCATGTGTGTTGGAGGAATTCTGAACAGTTTTCTGGGAAAATAGTCTTTAGCTGCCAGTGCCCTAATGATGCATCTCTAAGGCATCTTCCTCTGAGGTTACTGAATGTTTGTTCAGAGACAATGAAACATTCTGCTGATGCCATTGAATAGTACTCTTTGTGCTGCAGATATTTATTGGTTTTATTTTGAATTTTAAACACTGGCTTGGCTTACCTAGTAAGCAATTGTTTTTCATTGGTTCTTAATTTATGATTTATCATTAGGACTGGATATTCCAAAATCACAGCTGGTATATCCTTTGCTCTGCATAAGTTTATTTGTTCTTGCAACTCTGTATTAAGTAGGAATTTCCTGAAATCAGAGGTGGTACTTAAGGTATATGTTGCTGATTCCTTAAGGAGCTTTATATCCTTGTGACACAAAATACACAATGGAAGCTTAAAGGGGTTGGGGTATAGCTCCAGATTTTTCAGATAGTAATTTGTTAAGCATTATCTAGCAATTCCAACTCTTGCCATGCAGAATTTTTATTTGGCTGTAAAATATTGCTTGAAAGGATGTTAACCTATCTGCTTAAATATTCCTATCATTAATTTCACTCATGCCAGTACTGCTCAATCTGTAACCTTTTTTTTTTTTTTTTTTTTTAACTGGCTGCTGTTTTGGTAATAATGTATGTTTGTTTAGGGGCCCATCTATTTTCTGGAACTGAATTAATGATTAAGTCTTCCTGCCAAAGTATTGCAATGAAAAAATAATTCCACACACATTTCTTCCTATTAATATGTTTCACCCCAGGCTGATACACAAAACTACTTGTGTTAACCTTTCTGCAGTATTGTATAGGAGTATCCAAGGCTTCTTCCAAGAAAAACCTGCCTCCTCTGATATAAAATGATAGGAATTGTACTATTTTCTGTATATTTTATTTTCCTCTAGTACTTTAAAATACTTTTTTTTTTCCCTCTCTCCTTTGTTGAAAAGCAAGCCTGTGTATGCAATATGCTATAATCTGTGTGGAATGTATGTGCAGAAATGGAGTGGGTTGCATTCTGGTGTCTGTCACTGATACAAGCCTGAAGTAATTCTGTGGGGTGAGGTTAATCATGGAGTTTAGTGCAGTCTGAATCACTGTAAGTCTGCTATTGTAGCTGACCTACAGTTACTGCAAAGACATTTCAAACCTACGTATTCCATTTTTTCCAAACATGAATAGACTAGGACCTAATATGAATTTCAAAACTAAGCCTTTCTTTTTGCATGTGGTCGGAAGCCCTTTAAATTTTAAAGCTAAGCCTTTGCTATAGGAACAATGTTGGCTTCAGTGCCAATATTGAATTGCAACTGCGATTGGGATGGAGCAACTCTGCAGCTGCTCGGCTGCCAATGTGTCACGTGGTTGTAGCAGTGATAACAGAGATGAAGAGAAAGGGCATTTCTAGCTCTTACTGTGGCTTGCCTTCCTGAGTATATCAGGCTGAACATATAGTTGCAACATGTACCAGTGTCGACAGTTGCAAAGGAAAGCACAAGAAACTTCCTGAAAAGCATTTACTGTTCGTCAGTTTGAGAGTCCAAAGAATGATCTTTCCCTTTGTCCGTTTGGAGAGTAAAGTAGGTTTGGAATCCTAAAACAAATATGTTAAACCTTTATACTATTTCCTGAGGACATTCAATAAAATCTGTCAGTTATCATGGCAGGTTATGAAAGCTTTATATGACCTTTTTTCACTTTAACTAGTTCAGGAAAAGAGATTATCGTCTTTGCTGGCAGATTTGCATCATCTTTGTATGCCATGCTTCACTGCATGTCAGTTATGATGCACATTTGTGTTAGAGCATGCTTTAGAGAAACAAATTCTGAAATGCCAGGAAATAATTGAAGTGCAGCTTGCTGGCATTCTGCCTACCTGAAAAAAAGACTGATGGGTTTATGGGATAACAGATTTCTCACATTGGTTGAGATTGCTACAGAGCGTATTTTTTCTGTCCTTTTGGTAAGGAAGTAGGAGTAGGGTTTCCAGAACTTAACAGCAGCATTCCCAAGCCTGCCATTCTGCTTTGCTGGCCACCAGTCTACCTATGGGACCTTTGGTTTTCATTGTGGAGAAGGAATGGAGCCATCAATCATGAAGCTGCATTGCAGTTGATGACAAGTGCTGTATGGATGGACCAAAATTTCAGGTGTGTTACACAGGGACAAGAGATCTAAAAGGAGACGTAGGATTATAGGGTGGTAGCAGAGGATGAGAGGATATGGATACATTTGGATGAAGTGCTGGTATGTCGAGAGACTCAGTAGAAAACTGGGAAAGGCACATCCACAGCCCAGTAAGACAACTGCTTCTGCTACCGGGGGAGCTGATAGGACTTTCTAAGTAGTCTGAGTTTGCGAACCCCTTTGGCACAAAACTGTGCTGTCAACTGATTCTTGACTTTCAAAAATAGGGCGATTTCTTGACAGAGGTGAAGTTCTTTGCGTCCTAGCAAACTAAGCACAGTACCGCACAGACTGCCATGTAATCTGTGGTACAGGTAGCAGCCCTGGAGCAATTAACAGCCTGGGGAAGAATCCTACAACTCTGCCAACTAAGCAGGTTCCGTACCACAGCCTTGGTTAGGATCTTCACGGTGATCCAATGGCTCATTTTTTTTTTAAATGAATGATGTTCAATTTTTTTTGATTGTGATGCAGAGAAAATCCTGCAAGATTAGACAGATGGGGAAACGAGTGCTGTATTGCTTCTGTTACTCTCCAAATGGTAGCTCGCGATTATTATACTCTTTTTACTCAATTGTTATGCTCCAAAAGGGACAATAAAGGTGAAGAATTGCTGTTTATTATGCTATATGGTCTCTGGAGCGCAGGTCTGTTTATGTTCTCAGAAAGAAAGCTTTAGTTTCCTGTTATGATAGATGCTTACTAGTTTTATTATATCTATGAAATTATAAACTAAGCTTGCTTAAGATATAATATCTTTTGGGAATTCTATGCGGGGTCATATTTCTTTTTTTTTTTTCCTTCACAAGATTACTACTGTAAGTAAAACTCAAATATGCACTTCTATGATCAGGTAGGAAGTCAACTGCAGAGTAAACAATTATTCTTGTAATCTTCATTGGCATCAGAAACACTATTCACATATAAGTAGAACTTTGTGATAGCTTCAGAGTAGTCTGTTAAGGCCCAAGGCCTCAGATGTGATTTTCTTCATGAGGTTTTTACATATTTGGTGGTGGTATTATTTCTTAGAATGACAATATTTTACTGGTGGAACACATTCTAAGTCTGTTCATCGGGCAAAAAGATATACTCATCTGTACGATGTTAGTTATAAATTAGATTATCTGCAACAGTATGGTAAAGAGCTCAAGCACTAATTTAAACTTTGGTGAAATTCTTTTTTTGGTGAACATTTCATAGGAGCCTAGTAGTGGGAATATAAATAGAATCAGATGATGTAGTTGATGTTTTGTCAAGTTGTTTGGGTTTTTTTAATAGTTGAATTAAATTTCAACTAGCGTACTCTTTTCTGAAAATACCAATTGAGGCATTAGATTCCTAATTTTGTTTTGTAAAATATAGAAAGCTGAAGAACTTACTGTAATATGGCAGAAGTTGAGCAGAACAGAACTGAGATAGTCTAACTCATTCCTAGACCGCAAGGTGGGAAGTATTTGCATGATACAGTGGAACTTTGTTGTTGTTTTGCTTTTTTTTTTTTCAAATCTGTCTGCTTTACAGGGTGAAAAAGGCATTTTGTATATATTTGCAATATGCATGAGCTACCAAAGAGATTCCCATGAGCCTGTATTCCAGCACACACAAGAGCAGACTTTCAAGATTGTGCAGGGAATTTATGGGACATCTGTTCAGAATTTTGAGAAAGACATTAGCATTGTTGGAGCGGGCCCAGAGTAGGGCCATGAAAGTGATCAGAGGGAGATTCCTATGAAGACAGGCTGAGACAGTTGGGGTTGTTCAGCCCGGAGAAGAGAAAGCTCCAGGGAGACCTTATTGACACCTTTCAGTACCTAACAGGGCTACAGGAAAGGCGGAGACAGACTTTTTAGCGTGGCCTGTTGCAATAGGATAAGGGGTAATGGCTTTAAACTAAGAGAGGGAAGACTTAGACTAGGTATAAGGAAGAAATTTTTTACAATGATGGTGTTGAAACACTGGCCCAGGTTGCCCAGAGAGGTGGTAGGGTGCCCCATCCCTAGAAATATTACAGGTCAGGTTGGACGGGGCTCTGAGCAACCTGATCTAGTTGAAGATGTCCCTGCTTATTGCAGGGGGGTTGGATTAGATGGCCTGTAAAGGTCCCTTCCAACCCAAACTATTCTGTGATTCTGTGCTGGTGAGCCTTATGCCTTTGGATTTATGATGATTTTCTTCTGTCATTACAGGATGAGATGGAATGCTGTTTGTCCCCTCTACCTTCATCCCACTCTACCAAATCCTATCATGACTGTTTCAGAAGGATAGAGTCTCCAATGCATTAATGCCTAAGGACCTCAACATTTTTTGCAGTAATTTTTTATTTAAGATGAGAACTTTAATATGATGGAGTTTTCCTATCTTGTCTTCTCTACTGTGTTTGACTGCAGCAGAACTGCGCGTATTAAATTCGAATTTGATTTGACCAGATAGTTCACCCTTCAGTGCACTGTGGGATTAGTATGAATTGCAGGCCAATGGCGTAGTTAGAATGGAGGCAAAATGTACCTGATCAGTTGCAGAAATCTGCAGAGAACTGTCACTTTGACAAAGTTGAGGTCAAGAACCCTCACTTGAAGGAAAATCGGCATTGAAGCAGCTGTGAATTTATTGAGATCGATTTGAAGTAGTAACAATGTGAGAAAGCACAATGGCTTTGTCTTTGAAATTAAAATGTCAGCATTTTAAGTAACTTTTCCAGAAACTGTTCTGAGTTTAGTAACTTTCATATTCTTCATGCAGTGTTCATATTTGGTCAAATTCCGCTGTTCTTTACAACAGTGAAATTCTGGATAATTCATTTTCTTATCTTTACTATGAATTATTTGAGAGCAAAATATATTAAAGATAGAGCCCATGTCACAGAAGGGTTGGCAGGAATAATTTGGGAAAAGCCTGTGCTTGAACATCTAAAGCAACAGGTGAAGTGTTATTAGTGAATGACATACGACGTTTTTAAAATAGTAAAGTGCTTGTATGAGCTGCAGAGTGATGATAGAGACATGAAGGAGGGATTTTTACTACGCACTGTCGTTTACTGCTTGCACCGCAGCTTTGGGGAACGAAGCAGAGGAGAATCTTGATACCTGGGCTAAGTCACGGGCGCTGCGAGTCGTGTAAAAGTAGGCCGTGACCGCAGGCAGGGGCAGCTAAAGGCTGTCCCGGGCATTCCCTCTGGAAACGCTAACCGCAGCCTCCCCCTCCTGCGCCCCGGTCCCTCCGGGAGCTGCCCGGCCCGCGCTCCCTCCCCTCGCCCCCGGCC